>NC_091345.1:4124432-4191125 GCF_038502225.1 Cherax quadricarinatus | reverse complement strand
ACACTGTCGATGATACATGTCTTTGCAGGGTCTCTGCTGGTCGGCACAAGCACATAACTGCTGTTTTCAGAAAATGAATCTATTATTTCATATATGCAGATAGTGCTTTCACATCCACGTCTTTTTCTTTTTGGTAGCAAGTGGACATTGTAACACCTCTGATGTTTTCTGTTACCATTTAACACATTTGTTCCAATCTATCGTCAAGCTGTGTACAGGAAAATGCCGGTTCATTAAGATCCGCAATCTTGTATAATTTAGCCATTGTCATCCAGACACTGTTAAAGATTTGCAGAAACTGAACTGAAAAAGGATAATTATATTTCATAAGTCTAGAGCAGCGTACAGATCAATTCACAAGAAAATATTACTTATCGTAATGCAACCATAAACAAGATGTCAGGAAGGCAATGTTATATACATGTACACATTCCTTGTCTTGTAGAGAAACAATTTAATTAAACAAATATTGGATATTCTTGTGGTATTAAGCTTTAATACGAGTATATGATTTCAGTAAAAAATGAGATTCTGGGACGTAAATGTGCATGTGATTTCTAAATATGTTTAACTCACTGGTTGTCATTTTCAAAATGAACTCCCATTTTCTCACAGGGAAAATCTGGAAATGTCATATATTTGAAAAGTATCCTCTGTATATGTCTTATTTCTGTATTAAAGATTTTAACAATTACACTGTTAAGCCTTGAATTCTACTGTTTTAGCGACAGCTGTGCCTGTCACTTGTCTTATAACATCAGTGAGTGTCACTGTACTGACAACGTCGTGCTGTTACTTCTACTACTACTGCAATTATTACTACTGCTGCACTCCAGCTGCTGCTGACTACTACAACTGCTGTTACAACTACATTATTGATGGTAGTAGCACTATTACTAGCAGTAATGCTGGTCTGCTAGTAGTACTGCTGTTATTAGAAGTCCCCTGCTAGTGGCACTGCTATTAGCAGTACTACGGTTGTTACTACTATTATTGCTACTCCAGCTACTGTTGCTATTCACTCTACTACTGTTACTACTACTACTTGTGCTACTACCGGTGCTATACTACTGATACAACTACTAATAGTATTGCTATTGGTTCTTCACACGAGCCTTATGCGGTATACAAATATGGATCGCCAAACATAAACATTAACGAAGCCACGGAGTTAATAATAGAAGTAGTAGTAAGAACAGAGAGTCGTAATTGTCACAGAAGAATTGATGGAAACTAGAAGTAGCACTTAATTCTGTGAGTGGCAGTAAGTTCATACGACTAGTTTAATACAGAATCAGTACTAATTTAGTAAAAATAGTTGTAGGCTATGTCTGACATCCAGTTCCATATGTACCGTAAATTCCAAGTATTCTGTGAAGCGGAGACATTCGTGTTCATGTAGGGAAGACTGCTACGAACACAGATTCGCAGTTATGCGTTGATGACGCATGCAACGAAGCTCAATTTCCCACATCATAAATTAGAATTATGCGGACATTTTTTTTTTAAAGAAAATGGCAAGTTGAAAGGTGTGTCAATTATTATTATTACAATCAAGGGGGAAGCGCTAAACCCGTAGGATTATACAGCGCCTGGGGGAGATGTGGAAGGCATTCGGGCTTAATTCGGGGAACTGGAGCACAGATCCAATTCCCTAAATCAAGAGCCCCTCTCCAACATCAAGGAACCTTCCGTGAGGGGAAAGGTGTGTCAAGCCTGCCAGTGTCCACCTCATCGACATCTTAACGCTAAACTGATCCTCTTGGATCAATATAGAAAATACAGATGTCAGTAGAGGGTTAATAATGATGACGAGTATATGATGGTGATGACGGATGGTTGCAGATGATGGTGATGGGTACATGAGAGTGATGACTAGTGGGAATGGATGATGATGAGTAGATGATATTGCCAGGTACATTATGATTATGACATGTGGATGCTGATGATCGTGGTGATGACCAGTGGGTTAGATTGATGATGATGATGAGGTGAGAATGATGGTAATGACTAGTGAAGATGATGACGAGGTAAGTAAGATGGAGATAACGGGTGGATGTTGTTGATGATAACTGAATGAGTGTTATGGACGTCAGAACTCTGGCAGTGTCAGAAATATACATGAGTATGTGCTATCTAATCAAGAGTCCCGGGACACACGTGTTGCTCCGGATGCTGTCTCTGCTACTGTTACTATTGACGCATCTGCTGTTGTTACTGATTCTGCTGTTTTTGCTGCTATTGTCGTTGTTTCTGATGCTGCTATTGTAAATCTGATTCTGTTTTTGTTATTTCTACTGCTGCTGCTGCTGCTGCTATAGTTATCTCTTCTGATACTGTTGCTGCTTCTGCTACTGTTGCTGCTTCTGCTACTGTTGCTGCTTCTGCTACTGCTGCTTTTGCTGCTACTGATGTTATTGTTTTTTATACTGCTGTTGGCAAACCTGATTCTGCTCTTGTTATTGCTGTTGTTGCTGTTTTTGCTACTGCTGCTTTTACTGCTACTGCTGTTGGTGTTTCTGATGTTATTATTGGTGAGTATGAGTCTGCTGTTGTTATTTCTGTTGATACTCTTGTTGTTGCTACTGTTGGTTTTGTTCATGCTGCTACTGTTGCTTCTGTTACTGATGTTCTTCCTGCCAATGCTCTTGTTATTGTTCCTGCTGTACTTGTCGCTGCTGCTGTTCTTGTTTTTTTTTCTGTTGCTTCTGCTGTATTATTTCTACTTCTGTTTCTTGTGATAATGCTGATATTGATGCTGCTATTGTTATGGGTTTTGTTACTATTGCCGTTGTTTCTGCTACTACTGTGAGGTCTGCTACTGCTATTTTGCCTGCTAGTTTAGCTATTTTTGTTACTGTTGCTTCCGTTGTTACTTCTGATAATGCTGTTTCTTTTTTTTCTGTCAACATTGTTATTGATGCTACTGTTGCTGTTCCCGATACTTCGTCAACTGTTGTGTCCGTTGCTACTCGTTTTTGCTTCTGATACTGTTTCTGCAACTGTTGTTCCTACTAACGGACATTTTTTTTGCTGCAATTGGAACCGCTGTTCATTCTGCTACTTCTGTTTTTATTATTCTCATGCTGCTGTTGCTTCTGTTGTTTCTTTTGGTTTGCTTTTGTAGCAGCGAATGTTGCTACAACTGTTCTTTACGCTGTTGTTACTAATAATTTATTTGCTGTTGTTGATACTGTTTCTTCTTTCTGCTTCTGTTGGTAAAGCTAAAATTATTTATGTTACTGTTGACTCTGTTAATATATCTGTTAATATATCTGTTAATATATCTGTTAATATATCTGTTAATATATCTGTTAATATATTACAGCTCTTTTTCTACTACTATTCCTATCGTTTTTGCTTTGCTAGTGATGCTATTAGAGATGCTACTAGTGATGCTATTGGTGATGCTATTGGTGATGCTACTTGTGATGCTACTAGTGATGCTACTAGTGATGCTATTGGTGATGCTATTGGTGATGCTACTAGTGATGCTACTAGTGATGCTACTAGTGATGCTACTAGTGATGCTACTAGTGATGCTACTAGTGATGCTACTAGTGATGCTATTAGTGATGCTACTAGTGACGCTACTAGTGATGCTATTAGTGATGCTACTAGTGATGCTACTAGTGATGCTACTAGTGATGCTATTAGTGATGCTACTAGTGATGCTACTAGTGAAGCTATTAGTGATGCTACTAGTGATGCTACTAGTGATGCTACTAGTGATGCTACTAGTGATGCTACTAGTGATGCTACTAGTGATGCTATTAGTGATGCTACTAGTGATGCTATTAGTGATGCTACTAGTGATGCTATTGGTGATGCTATTGGTGATGTTACTTGTGATGCTACTAGTGATGCTACTAGTGATGCTACTAGTGATGCTGCTAGTGATGCTACTAATGATGCTACTAGTGATGCTATTAGTGATGCTACTAGTGATGCTACTAGTGATGCTATTAGTGATGCTACTAGTGATACTACTAGTGATGCTACTAGTGATGCTATTAGTGATGCTATTAGTGATGCTACTAGTGATACTACTAGTGATGCTACTAGTGATGCTACTAATGATCCTACTAGTGATGCTACTAGTGATGCTACTAGTGATGCTATTAGTGATGCTACTAGTGATGCTACTAGTGATGCTACTAGTGATGGTACTAGTGATACTACTAGTGATGCTACTAGTGATGCTACTAGTGATGCTACTAGTGATGCTATTAGTGATGCTACTAGTGATACTACTAGTGATACTACTAGTGATGCTACTAGTGATGCTACTAGTGATGCTACTAGTGATGCTACTAGTGATGCTACTAGTGACGCTACTAGTGATGCTACTAGTGATGCTACTAGTGACGCTACTAGTGACGCTACTAGTGATGCTACTAGTGATGCTACTAGTGATGCTACTAGTGACGCTACTAGTGACGCTACTAGTGATGCTACTAGTGATGCTACTAGTGATGCTACTAGTGACGCTACTAGTGATGGTACTAGTGATGCTACTAGTGACGCTACTAGTGACGCTACTAGTGATGCTACTAGTGATGCTACTAGTGACGCTACTAGTGACGCTACTAGTGACGCTACTAGTGACGCTACTAGTGATGCTACTAGTGACGCTACTAGTGACGCTACTAGTGATGCTACTAGTGACGCTACTAGTGATGCTACTAGTGATGCTAATAGTGACGCTACTAGTGACGCTACTAGTGACGCTACTAGTGACGCTACTAGTGATGGTTCTACCACCACTACTACTGCTATTTTTTCTAATACTATTGTTGCTACAGTTTTTCAAATTCTGTTTATGCTATTTTTTTTAATTACCACCAATACTACTACTGAGGATTTTCTACTACTGTTGTTAATGCTGTTGTTTTTACTACTGTTGTTAATGTTGTTGTTTTTACTACTGTTGTTAATGTTGTTGTTTTTACTACTGTTGTTAATGTTGTTGTTTTTATTACTGTTGTTAATGCTGTTGTTTTTACCACTGTTGCTAATTCTGTTATTTTTACTACTGTTGTTAATGCTGTTGTTTTTACTACTGTTGTTAATGTTGTTTTTACTACTGTTGTTAATGCTGTTGTTTTTACTACTGTTGTTAATGCTGTTGTTTTTATTACTGTTGTTAATGCTGTTGTTTTATTACTGTTGTTAATGCTGCTGTTTTTATTACTGTTGTTAATGCTGTTGTTTTTACTACTGTTGTTAATGCTGTTGTTTTTAGTACTGCTGTTAATGCTGTTGTTTTTACTACTGTTGTTAATGTTGTTTTTACTACTTTTGTTAATGCTGTTGTTTTTACTACTGTTGTTAATGCTGTTGTTTTTACCACTGTTGCTAATTCTGTTATTTTTACTACTGTTGTTAATGCTGTTGTTTTTACTACTGTTGTTAATGTTGTTTTTACTACTGTTGTTAATGCTGTTGTTTTTACTACTGTTGTTAATGCTGTTGTTTTTATTACTGTTGTTAATGCTGTTGTTTTATTACTGTTGTTAATGCTGCTGTTTTTACTACTGTCGTTAATTGGGGGTGGTATTGCAATCTATTACTCTAACCAATTATCTTGTATTAGCACCAATTGCTTTAGTGATGAATATGGGGAATACATTTTTGCTAATTTTACTGTAAAAAATCTTAAGACACCTATAACAATCGGTGCCATTTACCGGATACCTCACACAAACATCCCAAACTTCAGTGAGAAATTAAAGGCACTAATAACAAACAGACAAATGAATAAGCACCACCTTCTCTTAGCTGGAGACTTCAACATCAACCTTGGCTTACTAGATGATCAGCCTGTAACTGATTTCATCAACAATATGAACAACACACTTCTCATACCAACAATAACTAAACCAACCAGGCTCACTGAGACAAGTGCAACCATAATAGACCACATATGGACCAATATACTAGCCCCCCTTAAATCAGGGATAATCACAGATAGCACTACAGACCACTACCCTACCTTCCTCCTGACAAACATTAGTAAACCACCACTTGAATACAACAAAGTCTCATTTAGATTCCATGATGAGGCCTCAATGAGGAAGTTCACTGCTGACCTAGAGACTGTTGACTGGCCTACAGAATTCTCCATGGCCAATGGTATTGATGACTGAACAGACATTTTTCTTAACAAATTACTTAGACTATACAACAAACATTGTCCTATAAAAACGAAACAGATCACAAACAAACGGCTTGGTTGCCCATGGCTAACCAGTACCATTCTGAAATTCATTGACAAGAAACACCAATATGAAAAGCAATACAGACAGGGCTTAATACACAAAGATATTCTTAAACACTATTCATCAGCTCTCACCAAAGTAATAAAAAAAGCCAAACAACTATACTACTCCAGTAGATTCACAGACACTAGAGGAGATATAAAAAAAGACCTGGAAAACACTCTCTCAGATTCTAGGGACCCACAAACTGAGAAAAACCAAGAATATTGTCCTAACTAAACCTAATGAAACACCACTACATCCCACTGACACAGCTAACAAGATAAACGACTTCTTCTCAAACATAGGATCTAATCTCGCCAATAAAATCCCACATACCTCCAGGTAAACTCCAGGTAATACCAATGCCCATGCCGGGGACTACCTAGATGGGAATTTCCCAAATTCCTTCTATCTTTCATCAACTGAGCCCACGGAAGTCACCGAGATTATAAAGTCACTTAAAAATAACTCAGGGAATCTGCCTCATGTCCCACCATCATTGTACAAGCGAGCGGCCCATGTCGTTTCGCATGCTATTTCATTACTTTTTAACAAGTCACTAGAAACTAGCACCTTCCCGAAACTACTCAAGATGGCAAGGGTTACACCAGTACATAAAGGTGGTGACCCTACAGACTTAAACAACTATAGGCCAATATCAAACTTACCATTGCTATCCAAAATCTTTGAGAAACTCGTGCACAGGAGACTATATTCATTTATAACGGCACAAAACATACTCAACCCCTGCCAATTTGGATTCAGGAAAAATAAAAGCACTAATGATGCAATCATAAAAATGCTAGATCTGCTTTACACAGCATTGGAAAATAAGGAATATCCACTAGGAATTTTTATTGACCTAAGAAAAGCTTTTGACACAGTAGACCACGACATCCTACTCCACAAACTTGACCATTACGGTATAAGAGGCCATGCGCTTGCTTATTTCAAATCTTACCTTACTAATAGGTATCAGTATGTCACCATTAAAGACATAGCATCAACAACACGGCCACTTGATACTGGAGTTCCGCAGGGAAGTGTCCTTGGTCCCCTGCTCTTCCTCATATACATCAATGATCTTCCAAACGTATCCCAACACCTGAAACCCATTCTCTTTGCTGACGACACGACTTATGTCATCTCTCACCCTAATCTTGCCACCCTCAACACCATTGTTAACGAGGAGCTTATCAAAATAAACTTGCGCTTAACACTGACAAAACCTACTATATTATGTTTGGTAGCAGAGCAGGAGATGCACAAATTAACATTAAGAGCGACAACACTCTAATTACCAGACATAATGAGGGCAAATTCCTAGGCCTATACCTTGACAACAACCTGAATTTCAGCACCCATATCCAACACCTAACCAAAAAAGTATCCAAAACGGTTGGGATCCTCTCCAAGATACGATACTACGTGCCGCAAAATGCCCTTCTCATACTATACCACTCACTTATTTATCCATACCTCACCTATGCTATTTGTGCTTGGGGATCAACTGCAGCAACACACCTAAAGCCAATAATAACCCAACAAAAAGCTGCAGTAAGAATAATCACTAAATCCCATCCCTGGCAACATACCCCCCCAATCTTCATAGGTCTAAACTTACTCCCTGTTCAGTACATCCACACTTACTACTGTGCAATCTACATCTACAGTACCTTAAACTCCAATATCAACCTTGACCTAAAACGCTTTCTTGATAGTTGTGACAGAACCCACAGGCATAACACCAGACAAACATCTCTACGACATTCCCCGTGTCCGACTAAACCTTTACAAAAATTCAATGTATGTCAAAGGCCCTAAAATCTGGAATACTCTACCTGAGAACTCTAGAACTGCAGACACATTCATCACCTTCAAAACTACCATTAGAAAACATCTTATCTCCCTGATACACCCCGTCAACTAACTACACGAATACCACCTGGTGGTTCACACTTACACTCATTTGACCATAAACAGAAATATTAATCTCAATCTTAAAATAATGAATCCTGTGATACTCCAACACTGAAACTATGTACTGTGCCAAAACAAAAGCATTCACATTGCTAAACTCACAAACTAGTATTTAGTCACTTAGCCATAATACCAGCTTACCTCATAATTTGTAATATTTTAAAATTAAGAATTAAACTAAGTCTGCCCGAAATGCCTAGCAATGCTATGCGTTCTAGTGGTACACTCTGTAATCATTATTTAACTACATGTAAACCACACAATAACCAAATTCTGTAAACTCAGCATTGTAATCCCTATAGAGAATAAACTATGAATTGAATTGAATTGTTGTTAATGCTGTTGATTTTACTACTGTCTTAATGTTGTTGTTTTTATTACTGTTGTTAATGTTGTTGTTTTTATTACTGTTGTTAATGCTGTTGCTTTTACTACTGTTGTTAATGTCGTTGTTTTTACTACTGTTGTTAATACTGTTGTTTTTATTATTGTTGTTAATGCTGTTGTTTTTATTACTGTTGTTAATGTTGTTGTTTTTATTACTGTTGTTAATGCTGTTGCTTTTACTACTCTTGCTAATGTTGTTTTTACTACTGTTGTTAATGCTGTTGCTTTTATTACTGTTGTTAATACTGTTGTTTTTACTACTGTTGTTCATGCTGTTGTTTTTACTACTGTTGTTAATGCTGTTGTTTTTACTACTGTTGTTAATGCTGTTTTTTTATTACTGTTGTTAATGCTGTTGTTTTACTACTGTTTTTAATGCTGTTGTTTTTACTACTGTTGTTAATGCTGTTATTTTTATTACTGTTGTTAATGCTGTTGTTTTTATTACTGTTGTTAATGCTGTTGTTTTTATTACTCTTGTTAATGCTGTTGTTAATGTTGTTGTTTTTACTACTGTTGTTGATGCTGTTGTTTTTACTACTGTTGTTAATGTTGTTGTTTTTACTACTGTTGTTAATGCCGTTGTTTTTACTACTGTTGTTAATGCTGTTGTTTTTATTACTGTTGCTAATGTTGTTGTTTTTACTACTGTTGTTAATGCTGTTGTTTTATTACTGTTGTTAATGCTGTTGTTTTTACTACTGTTGTTAATGCTGTTGTTTTTACTACTGTTACTACTGGTGTTTTGTCTTTTAATAATGATGCTGATTGTGTTCCTACTACTGTTGGAGTATCTGTGACTGGTGTTGTTAATATTTTCTTCTCTGTTGCTACTGCTGGTATTTCTTCCTCTGTTGACTTTTGGTTACTGTTGGTATTTTTGTCAAAGATGGCACTGCTGTTACTGCTGGTATTTCTGTTACTGTTGGTATTTCATGTATTTCTAGGCCTGTTCGTATTTCTGATACCGCTGATATTTCTGATATTGCTGGTATTTCTGGTTATGTTGGCATTTCTGGTACTTTTGGCATTTCTGGTACTGTTGGTATTTCTGGTACTGTTGGTATTTCTGGTACTGTTGGTATTTCTGGTACTGTTGGTATTTCTGGTACTGTTGGTATTTCTGGTACTGTTGATATTACTGGTACTGTCGGTATTTTTGGTACTGTTGATATTTCTGGTACTGTCGATATTTCTGGTATTTCTGTTGATATTTCTAGTACTGATGATATTTCTGGTATTTCTGCAACTGCTTCTATTGATCTTATTTGTTCTACTCTTAGTATATTTTCTATCGTGTTGCTGCTTTTTATTTCTGCTAATGTTACTGATACTGTTGGTATTTCCGCTACTGTTGCTACCGTTTGTAACTGTCACTAGAGCTGAACAGACACAAGCTCACAACATAAGCAGAATCAGTCATCACTGGACTCTGATTTTCGTTCTTTTGTTAAGCCTGATAGGTTGGGTTAGATAAGAGTCGTCAGAAAACAGTAAAGGTCGTCTTTAAGTAGGTGTAAGTCATCTGACGACGCGTCAATGGAGCCTCAAGTCATCTGATAACTCGACACTGGACCTTCACGTCATCTGATGACCCGACACTAGACCTACATGTCATCTGATGACCCGACGCGGAAGCTTCAAGTCATCTGCCTGACCTACCTGCCCCTCCAACTAAAGATAACATCAGTTCCACACGAAAGATTAGTGCAAAAGCTAGAGGAGTAGGCAAAAATAACAGGAAATGCACTGCATTGGATCAGAGAATATCAGATATGAAGGAAACAACGAGTGAAGGTACGTGACGAGGTGTCAGAGTGGGAGCCTGTGAAGAGCGGGGTTCTACAGGGGTCAATCCTAGGGCCGGTGCTGTGTCTAGTATATGTGAATGACATGACGGAAGGGATAGATTTAGAGGTATTCCTGTTTCCAAACGATGTGAAGCTAATGCGAAGAATTCAAAAGGATGAGGATCAGGAAGGACAACAAAGGGATCTGGACAGGCTGCAGGCCTTGTCCAGCAACTGGTTCCTGGTGTTTAACCTCACCAAGTGCAGTAATGAAGATTTGGGAAGGTCGAAGAAGATCCCAGACACAGTACAGGCTAGGGGGGCCAAATACTGCAAACATCACTCAAAGAAAAGGATCTTGGGGTGAATATCATACCGAGCACATCTCTTGAGGCGTACATCAACCAAATAACTGCTGCAGCAGCATAAGTGCGCCTGGCAAATTTATGAATAGCGTTTCGACACCACAACAAGGAATCGTTCAAGATTCTGTATACCGTGTAGGTCAGGCCCATATTGGAGTATGCAGTACCAGTATGGAACTCACACCTGGTCCAGCACGTCAAGAAATTAGAGAAAATGCAAAGGTTTGCAACAAGACTAATCCAGAAGCTAAGGAGTATATCCTACGAGGAGAGGTTAAGGGAACTCGACCTGATGACATTGGACGACAGGAGCGATAGGGGACACTTGATAACGACATATAAAATACTGAGAGGAATTGACGAGGTGAATAGGGACAGAATGTTTCAGAGATGGGACACAGCAACAAGGGGTCACAACTGGAGGTTGAAACTTACTTGAGTCACAAGGATGTTAGGAAGTATTTATTCAGTCATTGAGTTGTCAGTAAGTGGAACAATCTGGAGAGTGATGTAGAGGCAGGATCCATACATAGCTTTAAAAAGAGGTAAGATAAAGCTCAAGGAGCAGGGAGAGAGTGGACCTAGTAACGACCAGCAAAGAGGGGCCAGGAGCTGTGAATAGACCCCTGTAACTACAAATCGGTATATACAAACAGGTGAGTATAGACAGATAGACAGACAGACATACAGAAAGACACACACAGTGATTAGGACACTTGTTCTAGGAACGGTGTGATACCAGACTGACGACAACACTGACGCAATCAACTATTTACATCGGGTGAACACTCGAAGCTCACCCTTCATATCTTATTCTTCTACTCTAGTTATAACTCATTATATCGACGCATTATTTATTTGAGTAACTTTTTTAATTTAATTTCTTCTGTTTTTGTCATTTACTTTCGAGTTAATTTTGGTCTTGATGACTAGACCAAGTGTGGTCTTGATGACTAGACCAAGTGTGGTCTTGATGACTAGACAAGGTGTGGTCTTGATGACTAGACCAAGTGTGGTCTTGATGACTAGACCAGGTCTAGTATGGCCGTAGCAACCAGGTCTAGTATGGTCGTAACAACCAGGTCTAGTATGGCCGTAACAACCAGGTCTAATATGGCCGTAACAACCAGGTCAAGTATGGCCGTAACAACCAGGTCCAGTATGGCCGTAATAACCAGGATTAATGAGGTCTCAGCTAACTGGTTGAATGTTAGTTTTAAGACCAGATCTGGTGAAGATAAAACGAGCCTCGCAGACAAGCTTTCACTGAGGTGACGTTTCAAGCTGTGTACAATTTGATAAAGTCATGGTGTGATAAACAGCTACTCCCATCGAAAAGTTTTCTCGATAAAAGCTTATTTAGCAAAATATTGCTTTACCTCACTTTTGTCAGAAGCGCACTAGTTAGATCCGTCATATCTAGAAGGTTCTTGATAACCAGTATCTCAGGAAAGCATCGTCTTACTCCCTTTGTCACCTTTGTGAAGGTATAATAGTGGGCATTAAAATGGTATGAAATACCGACAGATTGTTAGGTAAGACACATATGCAACAGTTAGGTATCTTTATTTCGAAACGTTTCGCCTACACAGTAGGCTTCTTCAGTCGAGTACAGAAAGGTTGATAGAAGCAGAAGATACTTGAAGACTGATTACATCGTCTTCAAGTATCTTCTGCTTTTATCAACCTTTCTGTACTCCACTGAAGAAGCCTACTGTGTAGGCGAAACGTTTCGAAATAAAGATACCTAACTGTTGCATATGTGTCTTACCTAACGTATAATAGTGGGGTTTACCTGGTATTGAAATATCCGTAATCCCAAAGGTACGCTGTTCATCCGGTCAGCTTAAATTATACACACGACCTTGAACTTTCCAGCTAACAATATTTGTAACTTTTCTCTCGATAAAAAAAGCAAAGTATGTTTTTAAAAAATCTTCGTCTTTGTTGTTTCTTCTCTTTATTACACACGTAAAGAATTTATTTTTCCCCCAGAATTCATTATTATTGGTAGAAACATTAACCTCTATAGCAGACGCAACATCATCGGTAGACTTAGCAGAAACAACAGCAGTAATCCTAGCAGCAGCAGAAGCAGTATAAGTGACACCAGAAACACAAATAGAACAGAAGCAGAAACAGGAGAAACAGCAGAAGCAGCATCAATATCAACATTAGTAGAAATATTATTAGATCCTCCGTTACTAGCTATCATCATTAACAGTTCGTTAACGACACGACAGAGCGCTTGCAAATTTGGGGAATAAGGTCATCGCTTAAAATGTACAACTTATTTTAGAAATACTACCCATTACACGATTATTATTTCTAAACGAAATAAGCAACTATGGTCAGGACAGGTGAAGCGACGTACATGACCACACACACACACACACACACACACACACACACACACACACACACACACACACACACACACACAGACACAGGCAGAGGCGGGATCCATCAGGCAGCACTATCAGGAAGCAAGAAGACTGTTAAACAACAGCAGGTACTGCCAGGCAGGAGCAGTCACTATCAGGCTTCAGGTGGCCCTATCAGGCAGCACTAGGTAATATCAGGTGGTGGCAGGCACTATCAAGCAGAAACAGGAGTTATCGTGTATCACGTATCAGCAGACATTATTGTGTGGCAGCTGATACTGTCAGGATACATCAGGATGCACCAGGCACCATTAGTCTGCAGCAGGTAATTATCAGACAGAAACAGGCACTATCAGGCAGCAGAAGACACTTTGTGGCTGCAATAGGCACAGTGTGGCTGCAGCTAGCACTATCAGGCAGCAACGGACAGTACAAGGTTTAACAAGCATAAACAGACACCAAAAAACACTGTCAGGCAACAACAAGCACTTCAGATAATAAAAAACATTCTACGGTGATAGCAGGCACTATAAGACTTCTGGAAGCACTGTCAGAAAGTAACAAGCACTAATAGGCAGCAGTAGGCACTTCTAGGCAGCAGCAGGCGCTACTAGGCAACAGCAGGCACTTCTAGGCAGCAGCAGGCACTACCAGGCAACAGCAGGCACTTCTAGGCAGCAGCAGGCACTACCAGGCAACAGCAGGCACTTCTAGGCAGCAGCAGGCACTACCAGGCAACAGCAGGCACTTCTAGGCAGCAGCAGGCACTACCAGGCACTACTAGGCAGCAGCAGGCACTACTAGGCAGCAGCAGGCACTACCAGGCAACAACAGGTACTACTAGGCAGCAGAAGGCACTACCAGGCAACAGCAGGCACTACTAGGCAGCAGCAGGCAGTACCAGGACAGTAACAGGCAGCAACAGGCACTACCAGGCTGCAGCAGGCACTAACAGGCTGCAACAGGTACTACGAGGCAATAGCAGGCATTACCAGGCAGCAACAGGTACTACCAGGGAGTAACAGGCACTACCAGGCAGCAGCAGACACTACCAGGCACTACTAGGCAGCAACAAGCACTACCAGGCAGCAGGGGACACTACCAGGCACTACTAGGCAGCAGCAGGCACTACCAGGCAGCAGCAGGCACTCCCAGGCAGTAACAGACACTACCTGGCAGTAACAGGCACTACCAAGCAGCAGCAGGCACTACCAGGCAGTAGCTGGCACTACCACGCAGCAGCAGACACTACCAGGCAGCACCCGACATTATCTTGCTGCAGCAGGCACTACCAGACAGCAGCAGCAGGCACTACCAGGCAGCAGCCGACAATATCTTCCTGAAGCAGGCAGTATAAGGTAGCACCAGGCATTACCAGACTGTATCAGGCTCTATCAGGCTACAACAGGCACTGTCAGGTAGCAGCAAACACTATCAAACTGCATCAGACACTACCAGGCAGACAAGCACTATCAGGCTTCAGCAAGCACTGCCAGGCAGCAACAAGAACTTACATCCTGCATCAGGTACTATTATTTTGCAGGAGGCACTACCAGGCAAAAACAGAAGTAGCAATAGACTGTATTAGACACTATTAGGTTGCACTATCAGGCTGCAGCAGGCACTATTAAGAAGAAACGAGTATTATCAGGGTGCATCAGGCACCATTATGGTCCAGCTAGCACTATCAGGCTGCATCAGGAACTATCATGTTGCAGCAGGCACTATCAGGCCCCAGCAGGTACTGTCAGGCTGCAGCAGACACTATCAGACAGTAACAGGCACTATTAGACAGCATGAGGCACAAGTATTATCAGGCTACATCAGGCACTATTAAGAACATAAGAACATAAGAAAGCAGGAGTACTGCAGAAGGTCTACTGGTCCATGCTAGGCAGGTCCACCTCACATTACCCCACACCCACTCATGTACTCGTCCAACCTATTTTTAAAGCTACTCAAGGTTTACGCCTCAGTGATTCTACTCGGGAGTTTGTTTCACAAACCAATGGTTTCCTGTATCCTTTTTAAACCTAATTTTTCCAGCTTGAACCCATTGCTGTGAGTCCTCTCTTAGATTTTTCTAACGTTATTTACATCCCCCTTTAGTTATTTCTGTTTTTCATTTATATACCTCAATCATATACCCCTTAATTCTACGCCGTTCTAGAGACTGAAGATTCAGTACCCACAGTAAGTCCTTGTAGGAAAGATTTCTGATATATGTTAACAACTTTGTCAATGTTCTCTGTACGATCTCCAACGCATTTATGTTCATTTTGTATTACGGTAACAAGAACTGTGCATCAGAATCTAAATGAGGCATACCCAACGATATATAGTTGAAGAATAACCTGAGGACTCCCGTTATTTATACTTCTTGATATGAAGCCAAGAATTCCATTCGCTTTATTGCGAACACTTACGCACTGTTGTTTTGGTTTTAGATTATTGCTAACCAGGACTCCTAAATCTTTTTCGCATTCAGAATAAGTAAGATCTACATTATTTAGTTTATAAGTGCCACAGTTATTTTGTTTTCCAAACATTAGAAATTTGCATTTGTGTATAGTAAACCGCATCTACCACTTCTCCGACCACTGCATCAGTCTATTCAAATCTTCCTGGAGTGCACTAATGTCATCGTCAGAATTAATCCGATGGCCTATTTTGGTGTCATCGGTAAACGTGCTTATGTCGCCATTTCCTCCCTCATCTATGTCGTTTACAACGGTCCAGCACTGATCCCTGTGGAATACCTCCTGTGATGCGTGCCCACTCTGATTTCCTCTCAGTTTTTTTTTTTTTTACTAAGGAAGACAAATTAATCAGTGAATCTCAACATGGACAAATTCCAACTACTCCGTTATGGAAAACTGGAGGAGATAATAACAAGAACAGAGTATACTACAGACTCTGGCCATACAATAGAGCGGAAAAATAATGTAAGGGACCTGGGAGTAGTAATGTCTGAGGATCTCACTTTCAAGGATCACAACAGTGCCACGATCGCACGTGCAAAGAAAAAGATAGGAGGGATAATGAGAACGTTCAAAACGAGAGATGCCAAGCTCATGATGATCCTTTTTCAAATCACTTGTTCTCTCTAGGCTGGAATACTGCTGTACATTAACATCTCCATTCAAAGCAGGTGAAATCGCAGATCTAGAGAGTGTACAGAGATCCTTTACTGCACGCATAAGTTCTGTCAAGCACCTTAACTACTGGGAACGCTTGGAAGCACTTGACTTGTACTCTTTGGAACGCAGGAGGGAGATATATATCATAATCTACACTTGGAAAATCTTGGAAGGAATGGTCCCAAATCTGCACACAGAAATCACTGCCTACGAAAGTAAAAGACTGGGCAGGCGATGCAAAATGCCCCCCAATAAAAAGTAGGGGCGCCATTGGTACACTAAGGAAAAGCACCATAAGTGTCAGGGGCCCAAGACTGTTCAACAGCCTCCCATCAAGCATTAGGGGAATTGCCAATAAACCCCTGGCTGCCTTCAAGAGAGAGCTGGACAGATACCTAAAGTCAGTGCCGGATCAGCCGGGCTGTGGCTCGTACGTTGGACTGCGTGCGGCCAGCAGTAACAGCCTAGTTGATCAGGCCCTGATCCATCGGGAGGCCTGGTCGTGGGCCGGGCCGCGGGGGCGTTGATCCCCGGAATAACCTCCAGGTAACCTCCAGGTATGGTTTTACAAGGGTTATGCCTGCCTTACGAATTTACTAATTTTTTTTGACTAAGGTATCTGAGCAGGTAGATCATGGTAATGAATATGATATTGTGTATATGGATGTAAGTAATGCGTTTGATATAGTACTACTTCAGAAATTATTGAGGAAAATAAAGGCACACGGAATAGGAGGAAAATTTTTGCCTGGGTAGAGGCGTGATGAACATATAGGCAACAGAGAGTTTGCATTAAAAACTGAGCACATTTCTTTGTCATTGTCAGTGCACTGACCCGAGTAACTTTTAAGTGAACCTTATCTCTAATCTTACTCCTGTATACACGAAAAAGCTTTTTGAGTTAATCTTCGAATTCTTTGCGACTTTAAATTCATAATCTTTTTTTGCTGTTCGTACTTTTTGTTATCTCCCTTTTTAACTGAATATATAGATTTCTTGAATGCCCCTCTCCCCTTTTGCCTGTGAATGCCTCTTATTTGACCTATGAAATGTTTTAATTTATTGTTTATCCATTTAGGATAATTTTTATTTGACCTAATTTCCCTATTAGGAACATAAGTAGTTTGGATGGATTTAACTATACTTTGTAATATGTTATATTGGCAATAATCACCACCCTACCTGATCCACAGGATAATGACAAGTCAGTCCGCACGAGTTCAGTACACCCAAGTAATTTCTCAGCCCTATGAAAACGGCTAAGCGGAAGTCGGGGACATTGACTAGGTTAAGATAAGATAAGATAAGATAAGATTTCGTTCGGATTTTTAACCCCGGAGGGTTAGCCACCCAGGATAACCCAAGAAAGTCAGTACGTCATCGAGGACTGTCTAACTTATTTCCATTGGGGTCCTTAATCTTGTCCCCCAGGATGCGACCCACACCAGTCGACTAACACCCGGGTACCTATTTGCTGCTAGGTGAACAGGACAATAGGTGTAAGGAAACGTGTCGGAATTTCCACCCGCCGGGAATCGAACCCGGGCCCTCCGTGTGTGAAGCGGGAGCTTTAGCCACCAGACCATGATATACTGAAAATGAATGATTTGTGAGGGCCCACAAGATGAATATGGGATGAATAATGAAGATATTAAACTTAAAACTTTCCCCAAGATCATCGTTAATCTCAAGATTATCAACTAGTGATTCCTTGTTGGCAAGAACCAGGTCAAGAAGGTTATTTCCTGTAGTTGTTCAGTCACAAACTGTTTTAAAAAGCAATCCTGGATCGTATCAAGAAAGTCGCTAGACTTTCCTTTAATGTCCCATTAACACAGGTTTACTGCATTCCCTACGAAGGTTGTGGGGGAGGGAACTGTACATCATTCCCAAAATTTGTTTTTACCTGGAGTTTACCTGGAGAGAGTTCCGGGGGTCAACGCCCCCGCGGCCCGGTCTGTGACCAGGCCTCCTTCTGTGACCAGGCCTCCTCACGTCCTTTCAGAAACTGTAGCCAAAGAGATTCAGTGCTCGTCGCTTCTAATATTATATCTTGTTTAATACAACAGTTTAAGGGAGTTAGTCACTCGCTGACTGCTACTAGCATGCACTAGCAAGCAGCAGCAAACACTAGGAATCAGCAACAGGTAGTAGCAGGCAATGTCACTCTGCATCAGGCACTAGCAGGCAGCAGCAAGCACTAGCAGGCAGCAGCAGATACTAGCAGGCAGCAGCAGGCACTAGCATGCAATCGCAGGCAACATCAATTTGCATCAGGCACTAGCAGGCAGCAGCAAGCGCTAGCAGGCATCAGCAGACACTAGCAGGGAGCAGCAGGCACTAGCAGGCAGTGGCACGCAATATCAGCCTGCAGCAGGCAGCAGCAAGGACTAGCAGGCAAAATCAGACACTAGCAAGCAGAAGCAGGCACTAGCAGGTAGCGGCAGGCAATATCAGTCTGTAGCAGGCACCAGAAGGCAGAAGCAAGCACTGGCAGGCATCAGCAGACACAAGCAGGGGGCAGCAGGCACTAGCAGGTAGTGGCACCCAATATCAATCTGCAGTAGACAGCAGCAAGCACTAGCAGGCAGCATCAGACACAAGCAAGCAGAAGCAGGCACTAGATGACTGTCTTAAGTGCATCACCATATGACTCCTGGCTCCGTGATTGTGTTATTCTTTCAACAGTTCTTTCTTATAATACTTCCTAGTGTTAATGCAGGCTTCTCGTGCTTGTGTGTACGTATGTCTGTTTGTTTATGTGCCAGCGTGCGTGTACGAACGTGTAATTGTGAGTATGCCTTTGTGTGTGTTTGAATGCGTATGTATGTGCAGTCACCTATTTTGATTTTGGCAATCGAGTCTCGGGTCCTGGTTACGCCTCTCAGTGCCACACGTAATGTCACAAACTATATTCTTGGCCGCCAAGGCCCAGTTCTATTTAGTCCTGAAACTGTGTACGAAATTTGCTTCTACCACTTTCTCACCCAAATAGTTTTTCATCTGTGATTTATCTATGAACTGTGTAGAAAGATTTTCTTCTCTCGCTGCCAATGCCCATCCTTTGGCCAGGCCTCCTATTGATTGCTTGGTCTTCCAGGCTGTTACTATTGGCGTTCTGCCAACCCATATATCCACCAAGCTTGCTTGATTTGGCACACTGCGGATGTACTGATTCATTTTCTTTTGACAACATTTCTGTTAGTACCACATTGAATAGTCAGGGCCCATGTATATATATATATATATATATATATATATATATATATATATATATATATATATATATATATATATATATATATATATATATATACATGTATATATATATTGCATATTTTGGCAAGGTGGCAACTTTTTGTGAGCGAGGGCGTGTTGGGTGAATATGTTTGTTCGAGTGGATGGGAAAATGGAGGTGTGGTGAGTGAATATGTTTGTAATGATGAGTCTGTGAGAATGTTTGGTCAATGTTTATCTGTTCAGAGTATGAATGAAGGGTGTTTGGGTGGAGGGATTGTATATTGGAATGTAAAAAGGGATGTACTGGGTTTATATCATTACTTGCAGTACATTGAAGTCTCTGGTGATGAATGGGTAACAATGTTTATAATACTTGACAGGTGAGGCAGAATGGATCATTACTGAGCCAGTAATGGTGTCTCTAGTTGTGAATAAACGAGAAGGGTGGTAAATATGGAATAGTACTTTGGGAGTAATGAGTTCTCTATTATCGAATTGGTAACAAATTGTTTGGAATGGGTAGTAGGTTTCGATTAGCATTTTCGGACTGAGTAATTTGAGGTAGAATAGATCAGTACTTTGGTATGTAGAGTATTATCTTTCGTCAAGGGTGAAAGTACCTTGTATTTTAATACAAAATAGTGAACACCTTAAAATATTTTTAAACTCTGTGTTATAATATGGGTTAAGACTTTTATGTCATAATGTATTTCTTCTTTGGGCAGTTGAAGACTTTTTGGATTAGCTTGAAAATGCTTGTTAATCAGGCCACCCAGCTATTGAGGCATTTGTGACCAAATGAATAAGAGCGTCATCTGGGAACCTTGCCCGTCTCCCAGTTGTGATATAGAGCCCTGCTGACTGCAATCTTTCTCTGTACATACACACACACACACACACACACACACACACACACACACACACACACACACACACACACACACACACACACACACACACACACATATATATATATATATATATATATATATATATATATATATATATATGTCGTGCCGAATAAGCAGAACTTGCCATCTTGGCTTAAATAGCAACGCTTATCTTGCCATATAGGACAAGTGAAAATTTGTGTATGCAATAATTTCGCCAAAATCATTCTGAACCTATCGAAAAAAATATGGTTCACTGTGTTTGTTTAGTATTAAATTATTGTAAACAAATCTAAAATATATTTAGTTGGGTTAGCCTAAAATAAATTGCTCTTGTTATAATAAGGTTAGGTAAGCTTTCTAAGTTCCTTTTGGTGCAAAATTAAAAATTTTTACATTAACATTAATGAAAAAAATATATCTTTAAACGTATAAGAGAAAATTTCAGAAAGGACTTAATTTTAATAGTTCTTGCTAATTGACCAGTTTTACATATTCGGCACGATATATATATATATATATATATATATATATATATATATATATATATATATATATATATATATATATATATATATATATATGTATATATGTACATAGATAGATATGTGTGTATAATAGTAGATAATTACCCAGTGTGAGGAACAGGGTGTTTTCTCAGAGTGAGAAATGGCGTCGGTGATTTCTCTCGTCTGGTATGCACTTACCCTCGGGGCCTGGCCTCCTATATTCCCCACAGCCTCCAGTACAAGTCCATCCTCACAGCACCCTTCTCTTTTTCACTGTCTCCCACTCCCATTCCTCGATTCAAGACTATCCACCTCCTGCCACCAAGACTATCTACCACCCTTACTCCAGCTCCTCGGATCAACACCACTCCTTCCTCCACTACTTACCCCTGCCCCACCCTGAAGTGTTCCATTTTCTTGGATCAAGGCCTCCCTTCCCCCCATCTCCCATTCTATGTCCCCTCCTTGTGTCCACATACTCTCACTTCCCATTTACCCTCCCTCACTCCAATTTTCCAGATCAAGAACATCCTCTCCTACTCCATGCCTCTCTCCCACCCTGAAGTGCTCCATCTCCTTGGATAAAAAACCCTCTCCACTCACTCTACCTACCCTAACACCTGGTACCCATGTATCCTCACCCCAGCATCCTTCCCCAACCCATCCTTCTTATCACTCAAGACCATGCTCCATCTCCTTGGATCAAGACCACTTCTCTCCTCCTCAATGCCCCCCTCTCACTACTCATGTACTCACCCTCCCTCACCTGTTCTTCCCCATCACCCATTACCACACTCTGTAATGTAATACTTCCCCCCTGACTTTCTCAGTGCCTCTGTGACTTTTTTAACCCATCATGTTAAGAAGGGCGCATGCCACTCAGGTTCAACATCACCCTTACATTGTCTAGTCACAGGATGTATTCCACGTTGGTTCACCCATATATAAAGTAATTCTTATGGTGTATTTGGTGTTTCACTGAATACCTCTTTCGGTATTTTATCCCCATTGGGACATGACTAATAAAACACCATTAAAATGGAATACATTCACTCAAGTGCTCCAACTCCTTGAATCAAGATTCCTTCCGACCACCCAAGGCTGTCCATCCCTCATCCCACCCACAAGGACACTCACAGGCACTCCTTCCATTATCTATTTCTGGACCTCCAAACGTCCATCACCAAAAGACAGTGCTTAATCTTTGAGTATAAGATCATTAGCTCACACATTCTCACATACATACACACACACACATATGTGAAGGACATGATGGAAGGGATAGACTCAGAAGTGTCCCTGTTCGCAGATGATGTGAAATTAATGAGGAGAATTAAACCAGATGAGGATCAGGCACGACTACAAAGAGACCTAGACAGGCTGGAAACGTGGTCCAGCAACTGGCTTCTTGAATTTAACCCCGCCAAATGCAAAGTCATGAAGATCGGGGAAGGGCAAAGAAGGCCGCAGACGGAGTATAGGCTAGGTGGCCAAAGACTGCAAACCTCACCCAAGGAGAAAGATCTTGGGGTGAGTATAATACCGAGCACGTCTCTGGAACCACACATTAACAAAATAACTGCTGCAGAATATGGGTGCCTAGCAAACCTGAGAATAGCGTTCAGATACCTCAGTAAGGAATCGTTCAAGACTCTGTATACCGTGTACGTCAGGCCCATACTAGAGTATGCAGCACCAGTTTGGAACCCACACCTGGTCAAGCACGTCAAGAAATTAGAGAAAATGCAAAGGTTTGCAACAAGGCTAGTTCCAGAGCTAAGGGGAATGTCCTACGAAGAAAGGTTAAGGGAAATCGGCCTGACGACAGTGGAGGACAGGAGGGTTAGGGGAGACATGATAACGACATACAAAATACTACGAGGAATAGATGAGGTGGACAGAGACAGAATGTTCCAGAGATGGGACACAGAAACAAGGGGCCACAATTGGAAGTTGAAGACTCAGATGAGTCAAAGGGATATTAGGAAGCATTTCTTCACTCATGGAGTTGTCAGGAAGTGGAATAGCCTGGGAAGTGATGTAGTGGAGGCAGGAACCATACATAGTTTTAAAACGAGGAATGATAAAGCTCATGGAGCAGGGAGAGAGAGGACCTAGTAGCGAACAGTGAAGAGGCGGGGCCAGGAGCTGAGTCTTGATCCTGCAACCACAATAAGGTGAGTAGACACACAAACACACACACACACACACACACACACACACACACACACACACACACACACACACACACACACACACACACACACACACACACACACACACACACACACACACACACACACACGCACACACACACACACGTGTGTGTGTGTGTGTTTGTGTGTGTGTGTGTGTTTGTGTGTGTTTGTGTGTGTGTGTGTTTGTGTGTGTTTGTGTGTGTGTGTGTGTGTGTACTCACCTAGTTGAGGTTGCGGGGGTCGAGTCCGAGCTCCTGGCCCCGCCTCTTCACTGATCGCTACTAGGTCACTCTCCCTGAGCCGTGAGCTTTATCATACCTCTGCTTAAAGCTATGTATGGATCCTGCCTCCACTACATCGCTTCCCAAACTATTCCACTTACTGACTACTCTGTGGCTGAAGAAATACTTCCTAACATCCCTGTGATTCATCTGTGTCTTCAGCTTCCAAGGGGACACAGGGCCAGGAGCTGAGTCTTGATCCTGCAACCACAATTAGGTGAGTACACACACAAACACACACACACACACACACACACACACACACACACACACACACACACAGACACACACACACACACACACACACACACACACACACACACACACACACACACACACACACACACACACACACACACACAGGAAGTATTTCTTCAGCCACAGAGTAGTCAGTAAGTGGAATAGTTTGGGAAGTGATGTAGTGGAGGCAGGATCCATACATAGCTTTAAGCAGAGGTATGATAAAGCTCACGGCTCAGGGAGAGTGACCTAGTAGCGATCAGTGAAGAGGCGGGGCCAGGAGCTAGGACTCGACCCCCGCAACCTCAACTAGGTGAGTACAACTAGGTGAGTACACACACATACACACACACATACACACACACATACACACACACACACACACACACACACACACACACACACACACACACACACACACACACACACACACACACACACACACACACACACACACACACACACAAACACACACACACACACACACACACACACACTGAAGTTAATGAGGAGAATTAAATCTGATGAGGACCAGGCAGGACTTCAAAGAGACCTGGACAGACTGGACACCTGGTCCAGCAAATGGCTTCTCGAATTTAATCCTGCCAAATGGAAAGTCATGAAGATAGGTGAAGGGCACAGAAGACCACAGACAGAGTATAGGCTAGGTGGCCAAAGACTGCAAACCTCACTCAAGGAGAAAGATCTTGGGGTGAGTATAACACCGAGCATGTCTCCGGAAGCACACATCAATCAGATAACTGCTGCAGCATATGGGAGCCTGGCAAACCTGAGAACAGCATTCCGATACCTTAGTAAGGAATCGTTCAAGACACTGTACACCGTGTATGTCAGGCCCATACTGGAGTATGCAGCACCTGTTTGGAACCCACACTTGATAAAGCACGTCAAGAAACTAGAGAAAGTACAAAGGTTTGCCACAAGGTTAGTTCCAGAGCTAAGGGGAATGTCCTATGAAGAAAGATTAAGGGAAATCGGCCTGACGACACTGGAGGACAGGAGGGTCAGGGGAGACATGATAACGACATATAAAATACTGCGTGGAATAGACAAGGTGGACAAAGACAGGATGTTCCAGGGAGAGGCCACAATTGGAAGTTGAAGACACAAATGAGTCAGAGAGATATTAGGAAGTATTTCTTCAGTCATAGAGTTGTAAGGCAGTGGAATAGCCTAGAAAATGACGTAGTGGAGGCAGATACCATACACAGTTTTAAGACGAGGTTTGATAAAGCTCATGGAGCGGAGAGAGAGAGGGCCCAGTAGCAACCGGTGAAGAGGCGGGGCCAGGAGCTAAGACTCGACCCCTGCAACCACAAATAGGTGAGTACAAATAGGTGAGTACACACAAAAACACACACACACACACACACACAAACTAGAAGAACTTAGCATGAGAATGGAAGAGAGGATAGATATGGAAAGCGGGAAGTGGGAGGTGCAAGTCAAAGCAGCAGAGGCTAGGATACAGAGTTTAGAAGAGGAACTTAAAAATCTGAAACAGCCTAAAGAACTAAAGAACATTTTGGGATTGCCATCAGAGACTGATACCTCAGTCACAAATAAGGGGACTGTAGGGAAAGAAGGAGCAAAACTGCATGTAGAAGCTCTATCAGAGGAGACTGTAGTAAATGAAAGAGTTAAGCTATATGTGGAGGCCCTAACAGACCACAGCAGAGTCCAGGGAAAGCCGAGAAGGGAAAATGACAGGCCACTTAGCCCAAGTACATTAGCTAGTGAAACTGAAGAAAGGAAAGCTGCAATGGAGGAAATCAAATTGAATGAGGGGATACACAGGGATATGCAGTGAGAGAATGAAAGGGTGAGGTCTGTCTTTGTGTAGGGGCTCCAGGAAGTTGAAGGGGAAACATATAAAGCAAGAAAACAAGGGGAAAGCATCATGAAAGCAATAGGAGAAGACGACATGACCCAACTGGAAAATTTTCGGAGAATAGGGGGGTTTGTAAAGAAAAGAACCCGGCCAGTGAAAGTGACCTTCAAGGCAGAATCGACTCGGAACAAGATCCTGCAGGAGAAAGCATGATTAAGGGACATGCCGGCATACAGGAAGGTGTATCTCGACCACGACAGAACACGAGAAGAAAGGCAGAAACTGAGAGAGATGGTACAAAGGCGAAAGGAGGAAAGAGAGGGGATGGAGAAGACAGACAGGAGATCCCAGACCCAGGAAGAAGATCAAATACAGCCTCCCTCACAACTTCCTATAGAAGCCTCCCAACCAGGTCAACCCCAGTGCAACCAAACACTCTAAATCAAAACACCCATGCCACATTCAATGCCCCCACCCACTGCATTACAAACTCCACCCCCACAGCAACCACCCATAGTTCCTTATCAGGTCTCCCACTTCCCCAACCACAGTCTTAGAAAAGAAGTTGAAGGTGTGGTACACAAATGCAGATGAAATAACAAATAAGTATGAGGAGTGGCACGAAAGAATCAAGGAGACATCCCCAGACAGAATAGCACTCACAGAAACAAAACTCACGAGAATAATAACAGATTCAATCTTTCCATCCGGATTTCAAATCCTCACGAAAGACTGAGGGAGGAGAGGGGGAGGAGGAGTTGCACTGCTCATTAAAAACCAGTGGGGTTTTGAGAAAATGGAAGGAATGGATGGTACGGGCGAAAGGGACTACTTAGTAGGAACAATCCAGTCTGAGGGACATAAGGTGATAATTGCAGTAATGTACAACCCACCACAGAACTGCAGGAGGCCAAGAGAAGAATACGATGAGAGCAACAGAGCAATGGTCGACACACTAGCCGAGGTGGCCAGGAGAGCACACATGGGGGGAGCAAAGTTACTAGTTATGGGTGATTTCAATCACAAGGAGATTGACTGGGAAAACCTGGAGCCCCATGGGGGTCCCGAAACATGGAGAGCCAAGATGATGGATGTGGTACTGGAAAAACCTCATGCATCAACATGTTAGAGACACTACCAGAGAGAGAGGAGAGGATGAACCAGCAAGACTGGACCTTGTATTCACCTTGAGTAGTTCGGACATCGAGGATATCATGTATGAAAGGCCCCTGGGAGCTAGTGATCATGTGGTTCTGTGCTTCTACTACATAGTTGATCTCCAAGTGGAGAGAGTAGCAGGAATAGGTTGGGAAAAACCAAACTACAAAAGGGGGAACTACTCAGGCATGAGGAACTTCCTTCAAGACATTCAGTGGGAGAGGGAACTGACAGGAAAACCAGTACAAGAAATGATGGACTATGTGGCAACAAAATGCAAGGAGGCAGAGGAGAGGTTTGTTCCCAAGGGAAACAGAAATAATGGGAAGAACAGAACGAGTCCTTGGTTCACCCAAAGGTGTAGGGAGGCAAAAACTAGGTGTACTAGAGAATGGAAAAGGTACAGAAGACAGAGAACTCGGGAAAATAAAGAGATTAGCCGAAGAGCCAGAAACGAATATGCACAGATAAGAAGGGAGGCTCAGCGACAATATGAAAATGATATAGCATCAAAAGTCAAGACTGACCCGAAGCTGTTGTACAGCCACATCAGGAGTAAAACAACAGTCAAGGACCAGGTAATCAGACTGAGGAAGGGTGATGGGGAATTCACAAGAAACGACCGAGAGGTATGTCAGGAGCTCAACACGAGATTTAAAGAAGTATTTACAGTGGAAACCAGTAGGACTCCAGGAAATCAGAACAGGGGGGTACACCAGCAAGTGCTGGACGAGGTACATATAACCAAGGAAGAGGTGAAGAAGCTGCTATGCGAACTTGACAGCTCAAAGGCGGTGGGACCAGACAACATCTCTCCGTGGGTCCATAAAGAGGGAGCAGAGATATTGTGTGTGCCATTAACAAAGATCTTCAACACATCGTTTGAAACTGGGCAACTCCCTGAGGTATGGAAGATGGCAAATGTAGTCCCAATTTTTTAAAAGGGAGACAGACATGAAGCACTAAACTACAGACCTGTATCACTAACGTGTATAGTAGCAAGGTCATAGAGAAGATCATCAGGAGGAGAGTGGTGGAGCACCTGGAAAGAAACAAGTGTATAATTTACAACCAGCACGGTTTCAGGGAAGGAAAATCCTGTGTCACAAACCTACTAGAGTTTTATGACAAGGTGACAGAAGTAAGACAAAAGAGAGTGGGGTGGATCGACTGCATTTTTTTGGACTGCAAGAAGGCCTTCGACACAGTTCCTCACAAGAGGTTACCGCAAAAGCTAGAGGATCAGGCACACATAACAGGAAAGGCACTGCAATGGGTCAGAGAATACCTGACAGGGAGGCAACAACGAGTCATGGTACGTGACGAGGTGTCAGAGTGGGCGCCTGTGACAAGCGGGGTTCCACAGGGGTCAGTCCTAGGACCTGTGCTGTTCTTGGTATATGTGAACGACATAACGGAAGGGATAGACTCAGAAGTGTCCTTGTTTGCAGATGATGTGAAGTTAATGAGAAGAATCAAATCGGATGAGGATCAGGCAGGACTACAAAGAGACCTGGACAGGCCACAAGCCTGGTCCAGCAACTGGCTCCTTGAGTTTAACCCTGCCAAATGCAAAGTCATGAAGATTGGGGAAGGGCAAAGAAGACCGCACACACAATATAGTTTAGATGGCCAAAGACTGCAAACCTCACTCAAGGAAAAAGATCTGGGGGTGAGTATAACACCGAGCATATCTCCTGAGGCGCACATCAATCAGATAACTGCTGCAGCATACGGGCGCCTGGCAAACCTACGGATAGCGTTCCGATACCTCAGTAAGGATTCGTTCAAGACTCTGTATACCATTTACGTCAGGCCCATACTGGAGTATGCAGCACCAGTTTGGAATCCACACCTAGTCAAGCACGTCAAGAAACTAGAGAAAGTGCAAAGGTTTGCAACAAGACTAGTCCCAGAGCTACGGGGATTGTCCTACGAAGAAAGGTTGAGGGAAATCGGCCTGACGACACTGGAGGACAGAAGGGTCAGGGGAGACATGATAACGACATATAAAATACTGCGCGGAATAGACAAGGTGGACAAAGACAGGATGTTCCAGAGAAGGGACACAGACACAAGAGGTCACAATTGGAAGTTGAAGACTCAGATGAATCAAAGGGATGTTAGGAAGTATTTCTTCAGTCATAGAGTAGTCAAGCCGTGGAATAGCCTAGAAAGTGAAGTAGTGGAGGCAGGAACCATACATAGTTTTAAGGCGAGGTATGATAAAGCTCATGGAGCAGGGAGAGAGAGGACCTAGTAGCAATCAGCGAAGAGGCGGGGCCAGGAGCTATGACTCGACCCCTGCAACCACAAATAGGTGAGTACAAATAGGTGAGTACACACACACACACACACACACACACACACACACACACACACACACACACACACACACACACACACACAAACACACACACACACACACACACACAACACACACACACACACACACACACACACACACACACACACACACACACACACACACACACACACAAGTGACCACACACAGTGAAGAGGCACACACACACACACACCCGCTCACACACATACACACACACACACACACACACACACACACACACACACACACACACACACACACATACACACACACACACACACACACACACACACACACACACACACACACACACACACATACACACACAAACACATACACACACAAACACATACACACACACACACACACACACACACACACACACACACACACACACACACACACATACACATACAGATATATACACACACACATACACAAACACACACACACGCACACACACACACACACACACACACACACAATAGTGTGACCAGTGAAAGAAATACAGTGAATAGGGTACATTATTAACGAGAAGAAATTGAGGTGGATCTAGCCAGGACGTACATCGAGCTGGATCTATCCAGGACGTCACATCGACCTGGACAATCTACACTGCTACAGCTGCAATACAAGTACTGTATCACCTATGAGTGGTTGTTTGGGTGTGGGGTCCAGGTTCCAATTTAACCGCCAAGCTGAATGTGAATGGTCTAACTCTCATAGCACGATAAAGAATAGGCACTCAAGTATTCAATAAGGTTTAGCAAATGGTAATCCATTGAACAAGGCGATTAACTCACTATAAGCAGGTGATATAGGCAACACTGCAAGGGAGTCAGGTCACATAGGTTGTGGACACAAGGACAACTGAGAATCTACATTACACTCCAAGCACAAGCCACCTACTTTTCAGACACATAATAAACCCACACATAATTCGACACATAATTACACACACACACACACACACACACACACACACACACACACATACACACATACACACATACACACATACACACACACACACACCCACACACCCACATACACCCCCCCCCCCACACACACACACACATACACACATAACGCACACACACACACTGTAAGTGCGGTAAATCCCAGGAGGTTGGTCAGGTCACAAGAAGGTGTGGGCAGCCAAGGACCACTGAGACTTACCTTAAACGCACAAGCCACCTACCTTTCAGTACATAATAAACCCACACATAATTCCACACACAATTACACACAAAATTACACACTCACACACACACACACACACACACACACACACACACACACACACACACACACACACACACACACACACACACACACACACACACACACACACATATCCAGACACACACACACTCCCCCCTCACCACCGACATCTCACTACTTCCCCTGATCCATCACCTCCCTCGATCACCCTCCCCTCCCCCGTTCACCCCAAACCCTCCCCACCCCTCCCCACTCAGCTCCCAAATAGCCACAGTTCCTCCACTACTTCCCCCCCCCCCCCCACACTCTGACACACACACTACTAACCTAACATACAGAACTACATAGGTTTCCCACTCTGAGGCAATCAGGATAAAACAAAAATGGGTTGCCAGAGAGCAACAAGAAAAACCAAGGGACAGGAGGAGGAAAATGCAAAGGAAGATTGGGCAGCAGAGCTCATAAAAAGGGATCATGAATGGGAAAAGAAACTAGAAGAACTTAGCATGAGAATGGAAGAGAGGATAGATATGGAAAGCAGGAAGTGGGAGGTGCATGTCAAAACAGCAGAAGCTAGGATACAGAGTTTAGAAGAGGAACTGAAAAATCTGAAACAGCATAAAGAACTAAAGAACATTTTGGGATTGACATCAGAGACTGCTACCTCAGCCACAAATAAGGGGACTGTAGGGAAAGAAGGGGCACAACTGCATGGAGATGCTCTATCAGAGGAGACTGTAGCAAATGAAAGAGCTAAGCTTTATGTGGAGGCCCTAACAGACAACAACAGAGCCCAAGGAAAGCCGAGAAGGGAAAATGACAGGCCACTGAGCCCAAGTACATTAGCCAGTGAAACTGATGAAAGGAAAGCTGCAGTGGAGGAAACCAAATTAAATGAGGGGATACACAGGGATATGCAGTGGGAGAATGAAAGGGTGAGGTCAGTCTTTGTGTATGGGCTCCAGGAAGTCGAAGGGGAAACATATGAAGCAAGAAAACAAGGGGAAAAAAAAGCAATTGAAAGCATCATGAAAGCAATAGGAGAAGACGATATGACCCAGCTGGAAAATTTTCGGAGAATAGGGGGGTTTGTAAAAAAAAGAACCCGGCCAGTGAGAGTGACCTTCAAGGCAGAAGCGACTCGGACCAGGATACTGCAGGAGAAAGCACGATTAAGGGACATGACGGCATACAGGAGGGTGTATCTCGACCGCGACAGAACACAAGAAGAAAGGAAGAAACTGAGAGAGATGGTACAAAGGCGAAAGGAGGAAAGAGAGGGGATGGAGAAGACAGACAGGAGATCCCAGACCCAGGAAGAAGATCTAATACAGCCTCCCTCACAACTTTCTATAGAAGCCTCCCAACCAGGTCAACCCCAGTGCAACCAAACACTCTAAATCAAAACACCCATGCCACATCCAATGCCCCCACCCACTACATTACAAACTTCACCCCCACAGCAACAACCCATAGTTCCTTACCAGGTCTCCCACTTCCCCAACCCCAATATACTTCCCAGACCACAGTCTTAGAAAAGAAGTTGAAGGTGTGGTATACAAATGCAGATGGAATAACAAACAAGTATGAGGAGTGGCACGAAAGAATCAAAGAGACATCCCCAGACATAATAGCACTCACAGAAACAAAACTCACCAGAATAATAACAGATTCAATCTTTCCATCCGGATATCAAATCTTCAGGAAAGACAGAGGGAGGAGAGGGGGAGGAGGAGTTGCACTGCTCATTAAAAACCAGTGGGGTTTTGAGAAAATGGAAGGAATGGATGGCATGGGCGAAAGGGACTACTTAGTAGGAACAATCCAGTCTGAGGGACATAAGGTGATAATTGCAGTAATGTACAACCCACCACAGAACTGCAGGAGGCCAAGAGAAGAATACGATGAGAGCAACAGAGCAATGATCAACACACTAGCCGAGGTGGCCAGGAGAGCACACATGGGGGGAGCAAAGTTACTAGTTATGGGTGATTTCAATCACAAGGAGATTGACTGGGAAAACCTGGAGCCCCATGGGGGTCCCGAAACATGGAGAGCCAAGATGATGGATGTGGTACTGGAGAACCTCATGCATCAACATGTTAGAGACACTACCAGAGAGAGAGGAGAGGATGAACCAGCAAGGTTGGACCTTGTATTCACCATGAGTAGTTCGGACATCGAGGGTATCATGTATGAAAGGCCCCTGGGAGCTAGTGATCATGTGGTTCTGTGCTTCGACTACATAGTTGAGCTCCAAGTGGAGAGAGTAGCAGGAATAGGCTGGGAAAAACCAAACTACAAAAGGGGGAACTACTCAGGCATGAGGAACTTCCTTCAAGACATTCAGTGGGAGAGGGAACTGACAGGAAAACCAGTACAAGAAATGATGGACTATGTAGCAACAAAATGCAAGGAGGCAGAGGAGAGGTTTGTTCCCAAGGGAAACAGAAATAATGGGAAGAACAGAACGAGTCCTTGGTTCACCCAAAGGTGTAGGGAGGCAAAAACTAGGTGTAATAGAGAATGGAAAAGGTACAGAAGACAGAGAACTCAGGAAAATAAAGAAATCAGCCGAAGAGCCAGAAACGAATATGCACAGATAAGAAGGGAGGCTCAGAGACAATATGAAAATGACATAGCATCAAAAGTAAAGACTGACCCGAAGCTGTTGTACAGCCACATCAGGAGGAAAACAACAGTCAAGGACCAGGTAATCAGACTGAGGAAGGGTGATGGGGAATTCACAAGAAACGACCGAGAGGTATGTCAGGAGCTCAACACAAGATTTAAAGAGGTATTTACAGTGGAAACCAGTAGGACTCCAAGAAATCAGAACAGGGGGGCACACCAGCAAGTGCTGGATGAGGTACATATAACCAAGGAGGAGGTGAAGAAGCTGCTATGCGAACTTGACACCTCAAAGGCGGTGGGACCAGACAACATCTCTCCATGGGTCCTTAAAGAGGGAGCAGAGATATTGTGTGAGCCATTAACAAAGATCTTCAACACATCATTTGAAACTGGGCAACTCCCTGAGGTATGGAAAATGGCAAATGTAGTCCCAATTTTTAAAAAGGGAGACAGACATGAGGCACTAAACTACAGACCTGTATCTCTAACGTGTATAGTATGCAAGGTCATGGAGAAGATCATCAGGAGGAGAGTGGTGGGGCACCTGGAAAGAAACAAGTGTATAATTGACAACCAGCACGGTTTCAGGGAAGGAAAATCCTGTGTCACAAACCTACTAGAGTTTTATGACAAGGTGACAGAAGTAAGACAAGAGAGAGAGGGGTGGATCGACTGCGTATTTTTGGACTGCAAGAAGGCTTTCGACACAGTTCCTCACAAGAGGTTACTGCAAAAGCTAGAGGACCAGGCACACATAACAGGAAAGGCACTGCAATGGATCAGAGAATATCTGACAGGGAGGAAACAACGAGTCATGGTACGCGACGAGGTGTCAGAGTGGGCGCCTGTGACAAGCGGGGTTCCACAGGGGTCAGTCCTAGGACCTGTGCTGTTCTTGGTATACGTGAACGACATAACGGAAGGGATAGACTCAGAAGTGTCCTTGTTTGCAGACGATGTGAAGTTAATGAGAAGAATCGAATCGGACGAGGATCAGGCAGGACTACAAAGAGATCTGGACAGGCTACAAGCCTGGTCCAGCAACTGGCTCCTAGAATTTAACCCTGCCAAATGCAAAGTCATGAAGATTGGGGAAGGGCAAAGAAGACCGCAGACACAATATAGTTTAGATGGCCAAAGACTGCAAACCTCACTAAAGGAAAAAGATCTGGGGGTGAGTATAACACCGAGCATATCTCCTGAGGCGCACATCAATCAGATAACTGCTGCAGCATACGGGCGCCTGGCAAACCTACGGATAGCGTTCCGATACCTCAGTAAGGATTCGTTTAAGACTCTGTACACCATCTACGTCAGGCCCATACTGGAGTATGCAGCACCAGTTTGGAATCCACACCTAGTCAAGCACGTCAAGAAATTAGAGAAAGTGCAAAGGTTTGCAACAAGACTAGTCCCAGAGCTACGGGGATTGTCCTATGAAGAAAGGTTGAGGGAAATCGGCCTGACGACACTGGAGGCCAGGAGGGTCAGGGGAGACATGATAACGACATATAAAATACTGCGCGGAATAGACGAGGTGGACAAAGACGGGATGTTCCAGAGATGGGACACAGACACAAGAGGTCACAATTGGAAGTTGAAGACTCAGATGAATCAAAGGGATGTTAGGAAGTATTTCTTCAGTCATAGAGTAGTCAGGCCATGGAATAGCCTAGAAAGTGATGTGGTGGAGGCAGGAACCATACATAGTTTTAAGGCGAGGTATGATAGAGCTCATGGGGCAGGGAGAGAGAGGACCTAGTAGCAATCAGCGAAGAGGCGGGGCCAGGAGCTGTGACTCGACCCCTGCAACCACAAATAGGTGAGTACAAATAGGTGAGTACACACACACACACACACACACACACACACACACACACACACACACACACACACACACACACATACACACACAAACACTCATACACACACAAACACACAAGCACACACACACACACACACACACACACACACACACACACACACACACACACACACACACACACACACACACACACACACACACACACACACACAGGGACTGGGTGATGATAATTCCATGTTCTGACTACTGTTGTATACAATGGTTGAACACATTCTCTTAACATGCGACAAGTGATGGTAGCAAGTGATACTACTACTACTACTACTACTACTGGTACTATTAGCAATTCTGTTTCTACTACTATCTCTACGACTACTACTACTAACATTGTTCGTACTACTGCTACTACTACTACTACTACTTCCACTACTTTACTAATACTATTGTGACCAATTACAATAACAACAACCACATTAATAATAATAATAATAATAATAATAATAATAATAAAAAGAAGAAGAAGAAGAAGAAGAAGAAGAAGAAGAAGAAGAAGAAGAAGAAGAAGAACTGGGTAAAAATACACAATACGTAAAAGATACTTTAACTTGGATTACGTTTTTCTCTGATGAGTTTTAACAACTTAATGATTGTCAACACTGAGGGAAAAGTAGTCCTACATCCAACAACAACAACAACAACAACAACAACAACAACAACAACAACAACAACAACAACATCAACGTAAGTAGCAACAACCACAACGGCAGGAAATCAGTAACAACAACAATAGCAAAAATGTCAGCAACAAAAATAAATACATTAGCGGTAATAAGTACAACAACGTCAACAACAACAACAACAACAACAACAACAACAACAACAACAACAACAACAACAACAACAACAACAACAACAATAACAACATCAGCGTAAGTAGCAACAACCACAACGGCAGGAAATCAGTAACAACAACAATAGCAAAAATGTCAGCAACAAAAATAAATACATTAGCAGTAATAAGAACAACAACGTCAACAACAACAACGACATCAACAACAATGCAACTATATCAGTAATAACAACAGCAGTAACAACAACAACAACTAAAATAATAATTATAATAATAATAATAATAATAATAGTAATAATAATAATAATAATAATAATAATAATAATAATAATAATAATAATAATGTTATTATTATTATTATTATTATTATTATTATTATTATTAATCGTGTTAAATTTCACTAAGAAAGACGAATCCCGAGACAGTCATAACGTCACAAGACGGATCTCCACTTCGTTGTGTTTTATCTTCACAAGACCAGAAATTATACAATTCCCTCCCTCCTTCCGTACTACAATTATCCATGTGTTTTGACAGTGATCTGCAAATGCAGATGCAAATGCAGCGCTTTCGTGACTACTCACATTATCAAGGAACTGTTCCTTGATAATGTGAGTAGTCACGAAAGCGCTTGGAATTTCTCTATTTTTTCAGAGTGGTTGTTTTGCCTAGTCTGAAATCACCTGTTTACTGTGATCTTATTGCATATATATATATATATATATATATATATATATATATATATATATATATATATATATATATATATATATATATATATATATATATATATACATACAGTAGATGAATTGTGGGAAGTGAGAATGTGGAAGTGGCATTAGATCAATATTGACGGTGGACCAACATACAGAGCAGCCGGAGCTAAAGCATGAGAAATTTCTTGGCATTTTATGACTGTCATTTGATGACGAGGACCGACTGGACCATCCTGTAGGACTCTTTACTCATGGGACTCCTACGTGAGAGACCGGACATTTCCACATCAAAGCAAACTTTATCATCCTGTACATACTTCTTTTGTTTAAAAAAGACTGTAGGTGTAAATATATGAGGAGGTGAACGTATGATGTCTTACTCTCTCATAACCTTCTTGGAAATACTTGCATGTGGTTCTAGTCTCTAAGCAGACTGGCTAGACATTGATCTTCGTTTAGTGGACTCATGATTGAGCCTTATACTGTCCTTGCGCAAACTGGCCCATACGGATCTTAACGATTCATTTAACTATTGTAATCTGAGTCCTTGTCCACCTTTATTTCATACGTCTATTCTAGTACACAAACCTAATAGAAATAGTTTTGAAAATCTCAATGACCTACCGTGGGGCGTGGCCTGGTGGCAAAAACCCTCGTTTCACACGGTGAGGTGTCCGGGTTCGATTCTCGGCGAAGGGGCGAAAACAATGGACGTGTTTCCTTACACCGGCTGTCTATATTCACCCATCAGTAAAATGGGTACCTGGGTGTTAGTAGACTGGTGTGGGTCGCATCCTGGGACCAAACTGACCTAATTTGCACGATATGCTCTGCATAATAAGCGGCTTTCTATATAGTAGTATGTCAGCTAGGCCTATATACCTTGTACATGTACTTGTAGTAAATAAAGATATGATTATTTTATTGTTTATTTGGAGGAACATTTTTACTATAGGCCTACTTGCCCATGCTAGGCAGGTTCTTCTGAAATCCAATCTCACTCATGTATTATTTAATCCTATCCGATGTTTTAGCGTTACTGACTCTTACTTGATCATCTACAACGCTAACGCTATACCAGTACTTGCCAATATCCTTTGCAAATCCAAATTTATCAAAAAAAAAAAAAATTATTTCGAGTTCTTTCCTGGTTATATATTCTTAGCACTCCATAATTTTTTTTATTAAACCTGTCTTCCACTAGCATATTCTAGTCATATCGCTCTTCAATCTATTTATTTTAAAAAAATAACTTTAGTACTCTCCAAGTTCGTGTATAAAATTCCTTAGTCTTGGGATGAAATTAGACACCTTCCTCTCTTTATTCTCCGGTGCATTTATATCCAGTCATCAGTGAGGATCAGATCTAGGCGGTATAATTTATGCGAGGCCTCACTAATAATGTTTAGAGCTGTCACATTAAGCGCTTCTCGTTATAGACTCAAGCAGTTTCTAGGTATTATTAATCACATTAGGCTCTGCTGATTTGGCTTTAGAATTTTCCTTACCATTATTACTAAATCCATTTTTAATATTTTGTATGATCGTGATGACTCAACGCCTCCAACTACTTCTACACGTCACCCGCCGTCTACAGCAAATTCATCAGGGCTGAGGGATTCATCACTCTACACTGCATGTCTTTTACCTTCTCCCGTATTATTTATTCTCCGTTGCTCGTTGGTCGGCGAAACGCCTCCATAAAAAATCTTGAATGTTTTACATGTAGTATCTTACTCTTCTACGACTGTCATTAAACGTGTAAGAACCGCGGTTCAATTCGGCAATTAGGAGGCTAAATCTATGACGACGTTATGGTTCTTTTAGTACTTATTCTTTTTTCTGTCTATGCCCCCTCCGGCGCCTTGTTGCCAGGGCTGCTGTGAGTCACAAGGCTGCCGCAATGCTGAAACCAGTTCAGCTTAGTTTCATGATTCAATATGTTGTGAGGCATCACGGGTGTACATTGCTAACATGAATTCAGAAAGCTCTGGTTAGAGTACTTTGCCAGTTCGTTTAACTGAGAAGGAATGTTTTTCTCTGTACAGTTTTAACGCATTACCCTTCTCTTCCCTCTCGGGGTACTACTAAACTCCTGTTTGAACATGCAGTTGACTTGTATGAAGGTGTGCAAGAAGGGGATCTGTCTCCTGGTTTCTCTTCTGCTTAGTCATTGAGAAAGTCACAGGAACGCTGTGTTGCAAGCTTAACATTTGGTTCATGGATAATGGTAATTTGGCTGGCACTGTGGAATCCCTCCTAGAGGACATCAGGAAAATACACTATCTTGGGTAGAGCTTAGAACTATTTTTAAACCCTACCAAATGTGAAATAGTTTCTCCAAACTCCCAGATCACCGAGGACATTAATGCCGCTTTGCCAGGAACATGAGTCGCTGATCCATTCTTGGTGCTCCTCTCGGGTCCAGTGTCGTTGATCTGGTTCTAGGAAAAAAAAATCTTTGACTTCAGGATGATGATTGGAGACTTCTGATGCACATGATGCCTTCTTCCTACTCACCAGATGCCTGTCCTTCCCATGGTTCACTTATTACTTGAGATGCTTCCCGGCCTTTGACAGTGCCAAACTCAGTGATGAAGACATCCTTCTAAAGTCTATGTTACAAAGTTGACTTAACTTTTCTCTTGAAGATGGACAGAGGATGCAAGCCACATTTCCAGCCACATTTGGTGTATTGGGGCTGCATACAGCCTCCCAAATTTCCATACCAGCTTTCCTGTCCTATTATATAGCATCAACTGAGGTAATAAACCAAAACTTTCAATATGACCTGGGTGGTATAGAAAAAGTACAAGATCTAAGCCGCACCAGGGCAAATAGTGATTGGGAAATTCTCACTGCTCCAGTAACGAAACCAGTTGCAATGCTGGCTCACAGTCTGGCTGGGACAGCCCCATTGCTGAGGTGTATAACCTTTTCATTGCTGCAACGTCCAACAGGAAGACTGCCCGTCTCAAAACTGCGAGCGCACATCACTCTGGGGGTTTCCTCCTAAAGGTTCCCATTCTTGCAAAGAGCACATGTCTTGACCCACAGACCCACTGTGTTACAGTGGCTCTATGCCTCGCTGCTCCATTTCACACGGTATATACAGTAGTGTGTATAATAATAGGAAGAGATGAAATAAGACATTTATTTGGAAAATTAATGCTTATTTGAAAAATACCTCTTATATGCTAACTTTTTCTCCCTTACAACTCTCTTTACTTCATCATTCCACCAATCGCTTTTCTTCCCTCCCGCACCCACTTTCCTGTAACCACACACTTCTGCCGAGTACTCAGATATTACATTTTTTAAATCTACCCCGTACCTCTGCAACCTCATTGCGTATACTCTCAATAACCCATCTTTCTTGCAATTGTTGTTTACATCTTATCCTTTAGTTTATAAACCTTCACCTCTCTCGTACTTGTTGATGCCATTCTCCTTGTATCCCATCTACCTTTTACTCTCACCGTAGCTACAACCAAAAAAAGATCTGATTTATCTGTATCCTCCTCTATAAACATACACATCCTGAAATCTACCCATCATTTTTTTATCTACCAACATTTGATGTGTTTAAAACACCTGCTGTCCCTGTTCACCTATCAGTAAAATAGGTGTCCCGGGTGTTAGTCGACTGGTGTGGGTCGCATCCTGGGGACAAAATTGACATAATTTGCCCGAAATAATTTGCATAACAAGGGGCTTTCTGTACAGCAGCATGGCACTGATGCCAGCTAAGCCTGTTCATGTGCTTGTAGAAATAAAGATTATTGTAATTACTTCCCTATGTAGATGACAGGAAATAAATGAGAACAAGAACTATTTAGAAAATAGAAGAAAATTAACATCCATGTGTATACATATTACGTGTACATGTGTATGCAGTGCACCTAACTGTAAGTAGAAGCAGCAAGACTTACCTGTGCTTACGTAGAGTTTTCCTTCCCAGAACAGTCTGGATTCTTCCTCTTCCACTTCAAGGATCTAAGTGTTGTGCATTCAGAGATGCTCTTCTGCATACTATTGTTGAAACATGTGTTTATTTAAGTTAGTGTCTCCTTCCTGTCAGCTTGAACCAGTATGGCCATTCTACTCTGACTTGTCTCATTAACAAGACATTTACGCCCATCGAATTTTAGTTAACCGAATGTTTTGTGTTTTTTTCACTAATCTCTGTAAACTCTAGAGGTTCTCAAACCACCTCGTCTGGCACCAACAATCATTCTACGGTCAAAGTCATTTAGAATAAATATTTTCCCCATTCTAATGTTTTGTTTGAACAAAAACTGTCCCTCTTGGCCATTTTTGCATGTTTTCAGGCACTGAGGTGCTGCCTTAAGATGCATGATGATTATATATATTGAGTGTATATGATTAGATATATTGAGAACCAAACGGAGTTTTTATTTTGAAAAAAAAAATCCTCTATTCTATCTGGAGAGTATTCCAGGGATCAACGCGACCGGGCTGCCCGGTGGATCAGGGCCTGATCAACCAGGCTGTTACTGGTGGCCGCACGTAGTCAGTCCAACGTACGAACCACAGCCCGGCTGATCCGGCACCGACTTTAAGTATCTGTCCAGCTCCCTCTTGAAGGCAGCCAGGGGTTTATTGGTAATTTCCCTTATGCATGATGGGAGGCTGTTGAACAATCTTGGGCCCCGGGCACTTATGGTGCTTTAGTGTATCAATGGCGCCCCTATTTTTCATTGGGGGTATTTTGTACCACCTGCCCAGTCTTTTATTTTGGTAGGGAGTGATTTCTGTGTGCAAATTCGAGATCATTCCTTCTAGGATTTTCCAAGAGTAGAGTATGATATATCTCTCTCGCCTGCGTTCCAAATAGTACAAACCAAGTGTTTCCAAGCGTTCCCAGTAGTTGAGGTGTTTGATAGAACTTATATGTGCAGTAAAGGTTCTCTGTACACTCTCTAGATCTGCAATTTCACCTGCTTTGAACAGAGATGTTAATGTACAGCAGTATTCCAGCCTAGAGAGAACAAGTGATTTGAAAAGAATCATCATTGGCTTGGCATCTCTTGTTTTGAACGTTCTTAATATACATCCTATCATTTTCTTTGCGCTTGTGATCGTGGCACTGTTGTGATCCTTGAAAGTGAGATCCTCAGACATTACCACTCCTCAAAGGCTTTTGCAAAGTCTGTGTATATTACATCTGCATTCTGTTTTTCTTCTAGTGCACCCAAGACCATATCATAGTGATCCAGTAGTTGCGAGAGGCAGGAGCGACCTGCTCTGAACCCATGTTGCCCTGGATTGTGCAGTTTTTGGGAATCGAAGTGGTTTGCAATCGTGCTTCTTAGCACTCTTTCAAAGATTTTTATGATGTGGGACGTTAGAGCTATTGGTCTATAGTTCTTAAGTAATGCTTTGCTGCCACCTTTATGAAGTAGGGCTAGATCCGTTGTTTTTAGTGACTGGAATTTCACCCATATCTTAGCTCCTTCTCCATAGTACACTTAGGGCACGCGAAAGGGGTTTCTTGCAGTTCTTAATGAACACAGAGTTCCATGAGTCTGGGCCTGGGGCTGAGTGCATGGGCATGTTGTCAATGACTTTCTCCAAGTCTATAGGAGTTTGGGTAATATCGCAAATCTGGCATACATTGATGGAATTTTGAGACTCATGAAAAAATCACTTGGATTGTCGATCTTCAGACTGATTAGTGGCTCGCTAAACACAGTCATATTGGGATTTCAGTATCTCACTCATTTCTTTGCTGTCATCTGTGTAAGTCCCATCTTGTCTGAACAAGGGCCCGATACTAGATGTGGCATTTGCCTTGTTTTTTGGCATATGAAAAAAAATATTTCGAATTTCTTTCAATTTCACTAATCGCTTCTAGCTCCTCCTGTCTCTCCTGGGTCCTGTAAGAGTACTTTAACTTAAGTTCGATACTTTCCACTTCCCTGATCAACGCTTCCTTCCGTGTATCAGATAATCTAGCATTCTTGAGGAGCTCAGTGATTCTTCATCTTCTGTAGAGGGAGCGTCTTTTTCTCTCTAGTTTACTTCTTCTCTTCTTCTGTCTTAGGGGAATATGCCTTGAACATACATTCCTTAGGTAGAAATCACCAAGCAGTAAGATGTTTGGGGATGGAGCTGGAAGGCTTTCCAGACAGCAATCAATTTTCAATAGCTGTTCCTTGAACTGTTGTGAGGTTGCATCTGTTGGCTTATATACAACCACAATGACTAGGTTTGGGTTCTCGATCTTTATTGTTAGAACTTCAACTACATCATTTGTGGTGTTCAGCAAGGCTACCTACTAGAATGGCTGACTGTTGTATGGATACCTTTAATTTAGGATAGTGTATCATGACTCCATGGTAGCAGAGGGTACAGGAAGGCATGATGGTCGCTCAGAAGTACCTCAGTGGTGCAACCCACTCGTGTTACCAACCACCACCACGTCAGACTCTCTAATGAAGATGATACACCTGTTACATATCCATTCTTAATTCATTTCCCATGGTAGTAAAAGGGAAAAGCGTGGGAGGACTCGAGATGGTGATGGAGGGGTGGAGGGGGTATGAGATTTGTAAGAGGTCAAAGCATCTTGGGGGATGATGGTATTGTATGATGTTTAGAGACTAAGGACAGGATGACAAGCGGGGGAGGATGAGGGGGAAGGGATATGTTCTAAGAAGAGTGTGTGGCACGTCAGTCCTCCGTCTGACTCGCACTGAAGTGGGCACGCACTCTGGTACTGCACCGCTCTGGGCACTTCACTACCACGCTGTTGTGCCAGGGCACTTATCCCCGCCACCAGCCAACCCTTGACTCCCACCATCCAGTGTGTGACCGAGGATTTCAGTGCATCATATTTAAAAAAAGCAAGGAAGAAACTAGTTTTTCTGCTTCGGGAATAAGATGGTGGAATACTGTATTCTCATTTAAGACAGTGAAGTAAATTGTAATAAAAAGTATCTTGAACAGGACACAAAAATAATCTCAGTATCAATTTTAACTTAGATATGTCACTATACGGTTGGCTAAAAGCTTTCCCAGACTGCAAATTTTCTTGGTCATTAAACACATGCAAACTTCCTGAGTCTATTAGTACGTAGCTGGAAAACTAATTGAAAATCGTGTGTTTGTGAAAGAAAACGTTATGCATATAGAAAAATCCTTGAGGTATCAGCAGTAAAGCTTCACGTGAACAATTTAGCATGATTCCCACAGCTGCAGCCCTTTCTCCAGCCTATGGCTGGACGCTTGTGTTGCTGGTAGGGTTATGGGATAGTGTGGTGTGTGTGACTGGTAAAGAACAGTGGGTATGGAGTGAAGCCACAAGCCTGGCGCCGCGAGCCCTTCTCAGTACACAGACGCTATCCTACTGCAGTGATCAACCTCTCGGGGAGTGTGTTGTACCTGGGCCTGGAAATATGGTAAGTCCATTTTCTAATGATGGTGGTGCTGTATTTCTTCTTTGTTGAAAATTTCTCCTTACGCGGGTCTTGGTCATATAATGACCCGCTCAGTGATTAAGCAACCACAGTAAGAAATGATAACAGGACGACTTTTCAGTTTGGTCTGTATCAATTTTCACTTGTAATTTGATAATTTATAAGTTACCCCAACTATGGTGAATGATCTGCAGATGTTGAAAGTGGTATAAAATACCGGCAAATTGATGAGTAAGACACATGTGTAATAGTTGGGTATCTTCAGTGTTGTAAATGTTTCACCTACACAGTAGGCTTATTCAGTTAAATACAGAGACAGGAGGAGTAGTAGAGAAGATGATGTAATCAGTCCCTTAACCTCGGAGAAATAGAGAAATAGTATTTGAGGTGGTGATTCCCTCAGCTTGGAGAAGTTACCTCCACGGTCTGGGTGGTTATCGCTGCACATGAGTCTTACTCATCGACCTGGACACGTTACTGTGGTGACAAATGGTATGCTGATACCGATAACTTGTGGAAAAAACATTTATATACCGTTTAAGATATTAGAGGAAACTTTTCGCCACGAGTGACTTATTTAGTCTCATCCAGTGATGACTCTCTGACCTGCCATCCTGAAGTAACTCATCCAGTGATGACTCTCTGACCTGCCATCCTGAAGTAACTCATCCAGTGATGACTCTCTGACCTGCCATCCTGAAGTAACTCATCCAGTGATGACTCTCTGACCTGCCATCCTGAAGTAACTCATCCAGTGATGACTCTCTGACCTGCCATCCTGTAACTCATCCAGTGATGACTCTCTGACCTGCCATCCTGAAGTAACTCATCCAGTGATGACTCTCTGACCTGCCATCCTGAAGTAACTCATCCAGTGATGACTCTCTGACCTGCCATCCTGAAGTAACTCATCCAGTGATGACTCTCTGACCTGCCATCCTGAAGTAACTCATCCAGTGATGACTCTCTGACCTGCCATCCTGAAGTAACTCATCCAGTGATGACTCTCTGACCTGCCATCCTGAAGTAACTCATCCAGTGATGACTCTGACCTGCCATCCTGAAGTAACTCATCCAGTGATGACTCTCTGACCTGCCATCCTGAAGTAACTCATCCAGTGATGACTCTCTGACCTGCCATCCTGAAGTAACTCATCCAGTGATGACTCTCTGACCTGCCATCCTGAAGTAACTCATCCAGTGATGACTCTCTGACCTGCCATCCTGAAGTAACTCATCCAGTGATGACTCTCTGACCTGCCATCCTGAAGTAACTCATCCAGTGATGACTCTCTGACCTGCCATCCTGAAGTAACTCATCCAGTGATGACTCTCTGACCTGCCATCCTGAAGTAACTCATCCAGTGATGACTCTGACCTGCCATCCTGAAGTAACTCATCCAGTGATGACTCTCTGACCTGCCATCCTGAAGTAACTCATCCAGTGATGACTCTGACCTGCCATCCTGAAGTAACTCATCCAGTGATGACTCTCTGACCTGCCATCCTGAAGTAACTCATCCAGTGATGACTCACTGACTCACTGAAACGGATACTCTCCTCTTGCACGAACCTTGAGCCATGCTTCACTTACCCTCCATTTGACACTCACACTCAACTTTTAACTGAACTCACCCTTTACTTGACACTCACACTTCACCTGACACTCATACACTCCGCTTGACACTCACACTAACTCTCCGCATGACACACTAACCCTCCACATGACACACTAACCCTCCAACATGACACACTAACCCTCCAACATGACACACTAACCCTCCAACATGACACACACCCTCCAACATGACACACTAACCCTCCAACATGACACTCACACTAACCCTCCAACATGACACACTAACCCTCCAACATGACACTCACACTAACCCTCCAACATGACACACTAACCCTCCAACATGACACTCACACTAACCCTCCAACATGACACACTAACCCTCCACTTAACACTCACACTAACCCTCCACTTAACACTCACACTAACCCTCCACTTAACACTCACACTAACCCTCCACTTAACATAATATAAAATTGGAAAAAAGTGCGAATTAAAGAATATTATAAATACCTCTAATAAAAAATAATAAATTAGTATAAAAATAAAAAAATATACTGCACTTTATCCTACCTTAGTGTTGATTATTATTATTATTATTATTATTATTATAATCAAAAACGTTAGTGTTGAGCAAGCAGGCAGAAGGCAGAGGAGAGAATTTCTGAGGAAAGGCAGAGAAGGAGTGAAGTCATCCTTGTTAGTCCTGTGATGACTGTCCTACAGGCAGCTTGTAGGATTTTTTTTTTTTTTTTACTTTTTTTAGAGAAGGAATCCAGGGTTGAATGATTCAACTTGAATTTCTGGACCTTCCAAAAATGGGCCATGACAATGTTATTATAATTAGTAAAGCCCGTCTGTACAGCACCAACATCAGGATGATAATCCGTTACAAGTTAGGATAGTTTGTTTTAGCACACAAACACATCCTTGAATGATGTCACTTTCCTCTGAACCAATATTTTCTATTTTATAGGGAAAATAGTTCGTTCTGCAAATTTTCGTTATATAAACCTTTCCCTATAGCATACGACACCGTGTATATATTTACGTACACACACACACACACACACACACATATATATATATATATATATATATATATATATATATATATATATATATATATATATATATATATATATATATATATATATATATAGCATTAGTCAGAGGGCAGAAGAGGGGTTGTTGAGGTGGTTTGGTCATTTAGAGAGAATGGATCAAAGTAGAATGACATGGAAAGCATATAAATCTATAGGGAAAGGAAGGTGGGGTAGGGGTCGTCCTCGAAAGGGTTGGAAAGAGGGGGCAAAGGAGGTTTTGTGGGCAAGGGGCTTGGACTTCCAGCAAGCGTGCATGAGCGTGTTAGATAGGAGTGAATGGAGACGAATGATACTTGGGACCTGACGATCTGTTGGAGTGTGAGCAGGGTAATATTTAGTGAAGGGATTCAGGGAAACCGGTTATTTTCAAATAGTCTGACTTGAGTCCTGGAAATGGGAAGTACAATGCCTGCACTTTAAAGGAGGGGTTTGGGATATTGGCAGTTTGGAGGGATATGTTGTGTATCTTTATACGTATATGCTTCTAAACTGTTGTATTCTGAGCACCTCTGCAAAAACAGTGATAATGTGTGAGTGTGGTGAAAGTGTTGAATGATGATGAAAGTATTTTCTTTTTGGGGATTTTCTTTCTTTTTTGGGTCACCCTGCCTCGGTGGGAGACGGCCGACTTGTTGAAAAAAAAAAAAAAAAAAAATGTATATATATATATATATATGTATATATATATATGTATATATATATGTATATATATATATATATGTATATGTATATATATATATATATATATGTATATATATATATATATATATATATATATATATATATATATATATATATATATATATATATATAGCAGAAGTTTGTGGTTACAGGAAAGTGGGTGCAGGAGGGAAGAGGAGCGATTGGTGGAATGATGATGTGAAGAGAGTAGTAAGGGAGAAAAAGTTAGCATATGAGAAGTTTTTACAAAGTAGAAGTGATGCAAGGAGGGAAGAGTATATGGAGAAAAAGAGAGAGGTTAAGAGAGTGGTGAAGCAATGTAAAAAGAGAGCAAATGAGAGAGTGGGTGAGATGTTATCAACAAATTTTTGTTGAAAATAAGAAAAAGTTTTGGAGTGAGATTAACAAGTTAAGAAAGCCTAGAGAACAAATGGATTTGTCAGTTAAAAATAGGAGAGGAGAGTTATTAAATGGAGAGTTAGAGGTATTGGGAAGATGGAGGGAATATTTTGAGGAATTGTTAAATGTTGATGAAGATAGGGAAGCTGTGATTTCGTGTATAGGGCAAGGAGGAATAACATCTTGTAGGAGTGAGGAAGAGCCAGTTGTGAGTGTGGGGGAAGTTCGTGAGGCAGTAGGTAAAATGAAAGGGGGTAAGGCAGCCGGGATTGATGGGATAAAGATAGAAATGTTAAAAGCAGGTGGGGATATAGTTTTGGAGTGGTTGGTGCAATTATTTAATAAATGTATGGAAGAGGGTAAGGTACCTAGGGATTGGCAGAGAGCATGCATAGTTCCTTTGTATAAAGGCAAAGGGGATAAAAGAGAGTGCAAAAATTATAGGGGGATAAGTCTGTTGAGTGTACCTGGTAAAGTGTATGGTAGAGTTATAATTGAAAGAATTAAGAGTAAGACGGAGAATAGGATAGCAGATGAACAAGGAGGCTTTAGGAAAGGTAGGGGGTGTGTGGACCAGGTGTTTACAGTGAAACATATAAGTGAACAGTATTTAGATAAGGCTAAAGAGGTCTTTGTGGCATTTATGGATTTGGAAAAGGCATATGACAGGGTGGATAGGGGGGCAATGTGGCAGATGTTGCAAGTGTATGGTGTAGGAGGTAGGTTACTGAAAGCAGTGAAGAGTTTTTACGAGGATAGTGAGGCTCAAGTTAGAGTATGTAGGAAAGAGGGAAATTTTTTCCCAGTAAAAGTAGGCCTTAGACAAGGATGTGTGATGTCACCGTGGTTGTTTAATATATTTATAGATGGGGTTGTAAGAGAAGTAAATGCGAGGGTCTTGGCAAGAGGCGTGGAGTTAAAAGATAAAGAATCACACACAAAGTGGGAGTTGTCACAGCTGCTCTTTGCTGATGACACTGTGCTCTTGGGAGATTCTGAAGAGAAGCTGCAGAGATTGGTGGATGAATTTGGTAGGGTGTGCAAAAGAAGAAAATTAAAGGTGAATACAGGAAAGAGTAAGGTTATGAGGATAACAAAAAGATTAGGTGATGAAAGATTGAATATCAGATTGGAGGGAGAGAGTATGGAGGAGGTGAACGTATTCAGATATTTGGGAGTGGACGTGTCAGCGGATGGGTCTATGAAAGATGAGGTGAATCATAGAATTGATGAGGGAAAAAGAGTGAGTGGTGCACTTAGGAGTCTGTGGAGACAAAGAACTTTGTCCTTGGAGGCAAAGAGGGGAATGTATGAGAGTATAGTTTTACCAACGCTCTTATATGGGTGTGAAGCGTGGGTGATGAATGTTGCAGCGAGGAGAAGGCTGGAGGCAGTGGAGATGTCATGTCTGAGGGCAATGTGTGGTGTGAATATAATGCAGAGAATTCGTAGTTTGGAAGTTAGGAGGAGGTGCGGGATTACCAAAACTGTTGTCCAGAGGGCTGAGGAAGGGTTGTTGAGGTGGTTCGGACATGTAGAGAGAATGGAGCGAAACAGAATGACTTCAAGAGTGTATCAGTCTGTAGTGGAAGGAAGGCGGGGTAGGGGTCGGCCTAGGAAGGGTTGGAGGGAGGGGGTAAAGGAGGTTTTGTGTGCGAGGGGCTTGGACTTCCAGCAGGCATGCGTGAGCGTGTTTGATAGGAGTGAATGGAGACAAATGGTTTTTAATACTTGACGTGCTGTTGGAGTGTGAGCAAAGTAACATTTATGAAGGGATTCAGGGAAACCGGCAGGCCGGACTTGAGTCCTGGAGATGGGAAGTACAGTGCCTGCACTCTGAAGGAGGGGTGTTAATGTTGCAGTTTAAAAACTGTAGTGTAAAGCACCCTTCTGGCAAGACAGTGATGGAGTGAATGATGGTGAAAGTTTTTCTTTTTCGGGCCACCCTGCCTTGGTGGGAATCGGCCAGTGTGATAATAATATATATATATATATATATGAATAAACAGAAAATAGACCGGAGGCTCGAACCGTGGACCCGAGATTGACAGGTCCAGCGCTCTACCTCTTCAGCTTCTAATAGGGAGTATTCTTAACTGGTACTTCTGTACATGTTTCCGTCAGAGGCACTAACTATAACCCAAATGAAGCATGTACAGAAGTAGTGTATCCGAATCTTCCCTATTAGAAGCACCCATAGTAGAAGCGGTAGAGTGGAGGACCTGTCAATATGGAACCACGGTTCGGTCTTCCCACCCATCTTTCTGTTTATTCATATATAGGGGCATGTGGTTGTGTGGGTGGGTTAGGGATGCATGATATTCAAAGATATAATAGGAATTACATCATGATTTCGAATGGTCAATGCTTTAGCAGGAAAAATCTAAACGTGAGTGTGCATGTAAAATAAGCACCAGTATATAGTTTCTACTTGATAATTTGTAGATATTATTTGTTTGCAAACCCTTCTACATAAAATACAAGAGAGCAGCTGAACACACATCTTCAAAACCAGGACAGTAGGTGAGACAATAATGCATCACGAGGTAACAGTAACCATTAATGCCTAGGCCGGGAAACCGGGGTAAATCATCCCATATGAAAATCTCACTGAAGGCTCAGTAAATATATAAATAAAACGGCACAAAAATTTATTAAACGAGGCAAATTATAAAAGTTATATCTCTCTTTTGGTTACATCAAGAATCCAGTTACTGAACTCAGAAAGCGGTTCTCGGATTACTTTCCAGATCTTGATTCACATACTGTGAGTTGTGAATCCCTTCAACTATGAAATTGGTGATGTGCCAGAAGAGTCTAAAGGACTGACGGAGGTACCTACTTCTTCAACTTCGCTCCAACAATGAAACACTGAATTTCAGAACAACGCCGATCTGTCCATTTTTTGGATGTCAAGACCTGCAAATTTCGGCTTTCAAAATTGCACATAAGGAAGCGATTAAACACTGCTGCTTTATGCAACTAGATATCGTTGTGAACAAGGATTTTCCACTCTCATTAACTTAAGTTCAGTAATCGGTTGAAACGCCGAGGACAGTATCCAAATTACTATGACATTAAAAAGCCTTAATTTCGATGTATCCAAAACCTGAAGTGAAAATGTTTTCAATGAAATCCTTTAGTTCTCTAATGACTTTTATTAAATTTGTCTGTTACTATTTCTTTATTTCATGCAGTTTATTTTTCATTTTATTATTATGTTAATTTTATGGTTTATTTTTAAAGTTGCCTTTATCGCGTATAATATATACTTTTTCAGCTTGTATGACTATTGAATCCATTTGTATGGAGAATACAAACTATTTTGAATTTAAATGCTCCTTGTGGTTTTCCGGATTCTGTGGACCTTCAAGTCTAGTGGGTGATTTCGCTGTACACAAATTTGTATTAGGGTAATACCCCTAAAAGTTCGCCGACCTATGGATTAATGCATGAAACTCAATCGTCTCCAAAAAGTTCCTGGACATGGCAATGACAGTAGTTTTTAAAGTCGATCCTTCTGGTGAAGGGTCTGCTAGGAGCCTAGTGTGTGTGTCGAATAATTGCACTTACTGGATACACTATCAAATGTCTCTCGGGAACATGCACGGGGACTTCGACATGTGGTGTGCGTGCCTGAGAGATGACTGTACACATGTGCGCGTATCATGAGCGTATTTTACTGTATAATGTTACGCTTGTTGGTAGAGATATCTAACAGTAGTTGGGCAGAGGCATGAGTGGGTGTTGAGCGTAGCCTTGAGTATAGCAGTGATGAGCATAACCTTGAGTGAGATGTATAGTGGTGATGGGCATAACCTTGAATGAATGAGATGTATAGTGGTGATGGGCATAACCTTGAGTGAGATGTATAGTGGTGATGGGCATAACCTTGAATGAATGAGATGTATAGTGGTGATGGGCATAACCTTGAGTGAGATGTATAGTGGTGATGGGCATAACCTTGAGTGAGATGTACAGTGATGGGCATAACCTTGAGTGAGATGTATAGTGGTGATGGGCATAACCTTGAGTGAGATGTATAGTGGCGATGGGCATAACCTTTAGTGAGATGTATAGTGGTGATGGGCATAACCTTGAGTGAGATATATAGTGGTGATGGGCATAACCTTGAGTGAGATGTATAGTGGTGATGGGCATAACCTTGAGTGAGCTTATAGTGGTGATGGGCATAACCTTGAGTGAGATGTACAGTAGTGATGGGCATAACCTTGAGTAAGATGTATAGTGGTGATGGGCATAACCTTGAGTGAGATGTATAGTGGTGATGGGCATAACCTTGAATGAATGAGATGTATAGTGGTGATGGGCATAACCTTGAATGAGATGTATAGTGGTGATGGGCATAACCTTGAGTGAGATGTATAGTGGTGATGGGCATAACCTTGAGTGAGATGTATAGTGGTGATGGGCATAACCTTGAGTGAGATGTATAGTGGTGATGGGCATAACCTTGAGTGAGATGTATAGTGGCGATGGGCATAACCTTTAGTGAGATGTATAGTGGTGATGGGCATAACCTTGAGTGAGATATATAGTGGTGATGGGCATAACCTTGAGTGAGATGTATAGTGGTGATGGGCATAACCTTGACTGAGCTTATAGTGGTGATGGGCATAACCTTGAGTGAGATGTACAGTGGTGATGGGCATAACCTTGAGTGAGATGTACAGTGGTGATGGGAATAACCTTGAGTGAGATGTACAGTGGTGATGGGAATAACCTTGAGTGAGATGTATAGTGGTGATGGGCATAACCTTGAGTGAGATGTACAGTGGTGATGGGAATAACCTTGAGTGAGATGTATAGTGGTGATGGGCATAACCTTGAGTGAGATGTACAGTGGTGATGGGAATAACCTTGAGTGAGATGTATAGTGGTGATGGGCATAACCTTGAGTGAGATGTAATGAGCATAACCTTGAGTGAGATGTACAGTGGTGATGGGAATAACCTTGAGTGAGATGTATAGTGGTGATGGGCATAACCTTGAGTGAGATGTCTAGTGGTGATGGGCATAACCTTGAGTGAGATGTCTAGTGGTGATGGGCATAACCTTGAGTGAGATGTATAGTGGTGATGGGCATAACCTTGAGTGAGATGTATAGTGGTGATGGGCATAACCTTGAGTGAGATGTATAGTGGTGATGGGCATAACCTTGAGTGAGATGTCTAGTGGTGATGGGCATAACCTTGAGTGAGATGTATAGTGGTGATGGGCATAACCTTGAGTGAGATGTATAGTGGTGATGGGCATAACCTTGAGTGAGATGTATAGTGGTGATGGGCATAACCTTGAGTGAGATGTCTAGTGGTGATGGGCATAACCTTGAGTGAGATGTATAGTGGTGATGGGCATAACCTTGAGTGAGATGTCTAGTGGTGATGGGCATAACCTTGAGTGAGATGTATAGTGGTGATTGGTTCACTACTTAACTGGTGGTCTCAGTACCTCACTTATTTATGCACGCTGTTGATGGTCAAGGTGCATAATTGTTGTACACAGTACATCACACTCGGTGCATCAATGGTGGGCTCAGTACATCAATGATGGTTTTAGTACATGACTGATGTATCATTAAACAACTGATGGCCTTGGTACACCACTGATAGTCACAGTATATCGCTGATAATTTCAGAGCATCATTGATGTTCTAAGTACACTATTAATAGTCCAAATGCATTAATAATAGCCCTAATACGTCATTAATAGTCCAAGTGTATCAGTGATAGTACTGGTACATCACTGATAATCCTAGTGTATCAGCGATAGTCCTAGTACATCACTGATAGTCCCAGTACATCATTAATAGTCCAAGCATATTAATGATAGTCCCAGTACATCAATGATAGACTCAGTACATCATTAGTAGTCAAAGAGTGTTAATGATAGTCCCAGTACATCATTAATAGTCCAAGTGTATCACTGATACTCCCAGAACATCGCTGATAGTCCCAGTACATGACTGATAGTCTCAGTACATCATGTGATTATAGTGGTAACACCATAATCACATTATCACTATAGCCATGTAACACCATACCAGCTGTACCACTATACCTTCTGATGCACTGAACTATTATAACAACTCTAATACCATAAATAGTGCACAAACACAGTCAACATTTCTCATACCAAAGCCAATAAATTCGTGAATTCTCTACACTACAGTATAGCCCGTGTTTCTTGCTATGTTCCATGCTATGTACCTGCTATGTTCCATGCTATGTTCACGGCTATGTTCACTGCTATGTTCCATGCTATGTTCCATGCTATGTTCACGGCTATGTTCACTGCTATGTTCCATGCTATGTTCACGGGCTATGTTCACTGCTATGTTCCATGCTATGTTCACGGCTATGTTCACTGCTATGTTCCATGCTATGTTCACGGGCTATGTTCACTGCTATGTTCCATGCTATGTTCCATGCTATGTTCACGGCTATGTTCACTGCTATGTTCCATGCTATGTTCACGGCTATGTTCACTGCTATGTTCCATGCTATGTTCCATGCTATGTTCACGGCTATGTTCACTGCTATATTGCATGCTATGTTTCATGCTATGTTCCCTGATATATTCATGTACTGATAGTACATGACTGATAGCCCAATAAATCATTATGAGAGGTGTACTGAGACTATCAGTCATACACTGGGAGTATCAGCGATGTTCTGAGACTATCATTGATACACTAGAACTATTAATAATGATAATATAATATCTTTATTTACTACAAGTACATGTACAAGGTATACAGTCCTAGCTGACAACAATAACATACTACTATATAGAAAGTCCCTTGTTATGTAGAGCATGTCGGGCAAATTGGGCCAGTGTCCCAGAATGCGACCCACACCTGTCCACTAACACCCAGGTACCCATTTTACTGATGGGGAACATAGACAACAGGTGGAAAGAAACACGTCCAATGTTTCTACTCTGGCTGGGAATCGAACCCAGGCCCTCGCAGTGTGAAACGAGAGCGTTAGCCACCAGGCCACTGTCATTAATACAATTTGACTACTAATGATGTACTGGGTCTATCAGTGATGTACTGGGACTATCATTGATACACTTGTACTATTAATGATGTACTGAGACCATCATTGATGTACTGGGATTATAATTGATTCGCTTGGACTATTAATGATATATTGGGACTATCAGTGATGTACTAGGACTATCGCTGATACGCTTGGACTATTAGTGATGTACCAGGACTATCATTGATGCACTTGGACTATTAGCTATGGTATTACAGGACTTATGGTGCTACAGTGGTGGATCAGGATCTGATCAACCAGGCTATTACTGCTAGCCACACGCAAACCGACGTACGAACCACAGCCCGGCTGGTCATGTTCTGACTTGAGGTGCCTGTTCAGCGCCAAACACTCCAGTATGACAATAATAGTACAGTTACCGACAAAATATTATGTAAAAAAAACACAAATGCAACTAATGGGACATTTTATTTTGGCAACATTTCGCTCTTCGGGAGTTCCTGGAGAGCGAAATGTTGCCACATTAATGTTGTCACAACTAATGTTGTCACATTAGTTGCATCTGTGTCCTTTTACCAAACAACAGTCAAGTATCCCTAACATGCATTATTATTATTATTATTATTATTATTATTATTATTATTATTATTATTATTATTATTAAAAGAATGAAGATAGTAAGAGAGTTATTGGTGGATTATCTGGAGAACAAAGGCTTTATCACGAAGCACCAACACAAATTTAGACATGGATCCATATCAAATTTCAAAACGTTAGACGAGAATTAGACAGAGTGTTTAACGGTTTTTAGCACTCTGGTCCACAGAAGATTGAGTAATGTAAACAGAAGACACAAGTCAGGTGAGCTGAAGACTGGAAGATAGAAACCAGAGAGCCCTAGTATCCCGAAAACATCTTATCAGGTAAAATAGACAGGAAAATACCCCAAGAGTCGATCTTCGACACCTTCAGTATAGGGTGATACACCTTCAGTGTAGGGTGATACACCTTCAGTGTCGGGTGATACACCTTCAGTATAGGGTGATACACCTTCAGTGTAGGGTGATACACCTTCAGTGTAGGGTGATGCACCTTCAGTGTCGGGTGATACACCTTCAGTATAGGGTGATACACCTTCAGTGTAGGGTGATACACCTTCAGTGTAGGGTGATGCACCTTCAGTGTAGGGTGATACACTTTCAGTGTAGGGTGATGCACCTTCAGTGTAGGGTGATACACCTTCAATGTAGGGTGATACACCTTCAGTGTAGGGTGATACACCTTCAGTGTAGGGTGATACACTTTCAGTGTAGGGTGATGCACCTTCAGTGTAGGGTGATACACCTTCAGTGTAGGGTGATGCACCTTCAGTGTAGGGTGATACACCTTCAGTGTAGGGTGATGCACCTTCAGTGTAGGGTGATACACCTTCAGTGTAGGGTGATACACCTTCAGTGTAGGGTGATGCACCTTCAGTGTAGGGTGATACACCTTCAGTGTAGGGTGATACACCTTCAGTGTAGGGTGATACACCTTCAATGTAGGGTGATACACCTCCAGTGTAGGGTGATACACCTTCAGTGTAGGGTGATACACCTTCAGTGTAGGGTGATACACCTTCAGTGTAGGGTGATACACCTCCAGTGTAGGGTGATACACCTTCAGTGTAGGGTGATACACCTTCAGTGTAGGGTGATGCACCTTCAGTGTAGGGTGATACACCTTCAATGTAGGGTGATACACCTTCAGTGTAGGGTGATACACCTTCAATGTAGGGTGATACACCTCCAGTGTAGGGTGATACACCTTCAGTGTAGGGTGATACATCTTCAGTGTAGGGTGATACAAATCCAGTGTAGGGTGATACACCTTCAGTATAGGGTGATACACCTTCAGTGTAGGGTGATACACCTTCAGTGTAGGGTGATACACCTTCAGTGTAGAGTGATACACCTCCAGTGTAGGGTGATACACCTCCAGTGTAGGGTGATACACCTTCAGTATAGGGTGATACACCTTCAGTGTAGGGTGATACACCTTCAGTGTAGGGTGATGCACCTTCAGTGTAGGGTGATACACCTTCAGTGTAGGGTGATATACCTTCAGTGTAGGGTGATACACCTTCAGTGTAGGGTGATACACCTTCAGTCTACGGTGATACACCTTCAGTGTAGGGTGATACACCTTCAGTGTAGGGTGATGCACCTTCAGTGTAGGGTGATATAGCTACAGAATACCCCAGAACAGCGGTAGTGTACTCCAAGACAGCTACAGAATTCTGCAGGATTGGTTCAGAGTACCCTGGACAGCTACATTGTACAGCTGGGTAGAGAGAGTGTACCTCAGTAAAGCTACCTTGTCTACCCCGGACAGTCACAGTGTACCAAAGGACAGCTACAGTATACTTCAGCATAGATATTGTGTCTAGGACACTCTAGGACAGCTACATTACACCCGAGAGCATCTACAGTGAATCCCAGATCAACTACAGTGTACCCATTACAGTGTTTCGTTGTACGACACAACAGTTACAATGTAATGATTAATTAGACAGCTACAGTATAATCCAAGACAACTGTGAAGTTCCATATGATAACTACAGTGTACTCCAGGACAACTAAAATATATTTCTTTTGCATATCAATGTTAGGTGAAATAACACAACCAGCGAGAACGTTTAGAACACAGTTCTACAAGACAAGTAAGCTGATCTAACATCGCTTCCTGAATGTTCTATTAAGTAACTGCTGAAGTTATCTTCTGAAGTCACCACATAACCTTCATAACAAGCAGTGATCCAAGCTAACTCTTGAAGATGCATTATTAGCGTGGAGCCCAAACATAGGCAAGATAAACAAGAAATTGCAGTTTTAAGATGTTTGCCACCAGACTGGTCAGGGAGCTGAGGGTAATGACTGGGCAGACAAGGACTGACTGTCTGGTATGGTAGGGACAAGAACAAGGAACCCCGAAGAAACTAAACAATCAGATAAGCCCAAGGAATGTTGGGAGAAACGTTCAAAGTGTAATGGTTAGAAAATACAGCAGCAGAGACAAACTTACTGAGGTGCAGACTGGGCACAACAGTAGTTAAGACCTTTGTTAATGTACTGAGGTTAATTTACGAGATCAAGAGTTACTGAGATGGTAAGTAGAGATAAGGAGAAGACATAAGGAGAAGACTGTGTCAGATACTCCCCACTTGGGGAGCCCATGCAAGATAGAAGAAGAAGTTACCCTCCAACCGGAGGGCCCAAGAGAGAAGATAGAAGAATGAAGAAGACGAACGACACCCCCGCCCCAGGGGGCCACCGCCGGGTCACCAGCTGGAGAAGACCCGGGCCGGAAGTACCGGCAAACATCTAAGAAGAAGACTGTGTCAGATTCATAATCTAAAGGAAGTGCAGAGAAGAGAGGAGAATGTGTGACGGTGGCGGTAATACTGATAAATAACGGAGACAGTAATGTTGATGAAGGGAGGATGGGAAGGGGAGAGGAGTAGAAGTAACATTGAGGGGAGGGAGGGGTAAGAGGAGTAACAGAGTAACACTGAGGGGAGGGGGTGGGGAAGAAGTGAGAGAGTAACACTGAGGGAAGGGGGAGGGGAAGGGGTGAGAGAGTAACACTGATGGGAGGGGGTGGGGAAGGGATGAAAGAGTAACACTGAGGGGAGGGGGTGGGGGAGGGGGGGATGAGGGAAGGGATGAGACAGTAACACTGAGGGGAGGGGGTGGGGAAGGGATGAGAGAGTAACACTTAGGGGAGGGGGTGGGGAAGGGGAGTGAGAGAGTAACACTGAGGGGATGAGGGGTGAAGGGAGAAGGGATGAGAGAGTAACACTGAGGGAAGGGGGGGTGGGGGAGGGGAAGGGATGAGAGTGTAACACTGAGGGGAGGGGGTGGGAGAGGGACGAAAGAGTAACACTTAGGGGAGGGGGTGGGGGAGGGGAAGGGGAGAGTAACACTGAGGGGATGATGAGAGTAACACTGAGGGGAGGGGGTGGAGGGGATGAGAGAGTAACACTGGGGAAGGGGGTGGGGGGGGGAAGGGATGAAAGAGTAACACTGAGGGGAGGGGTGGGGGAGGGATGAAAGAGTAACACTGAGGGGAGGGGGTGGGGGAGGGGAAGGGATGAGAGAGTAACACTGAGGGGAGGGGGTGGGGAAGGGATGAAAGAGTAACACCATGGGGAGGGTGTGGGGGATGGGAAGGGAGTGAGTAAAACACTGAGGGGGGGAGGGGGAGTAACACTGAGGGGAAGGGAGTGAGTAACACTGAGGGGAGGGGGTGGGGGAGGGGGGGAGGGGAAGGGGTGAGAGCGTAACACTGAGGGGAGGGGGTGGGGAAGGGGTGAGAGAGTAACACTGAGGGGACTGAGGGGATGGGGAAGGGATCAAAGAGTAACACTGAGGGGAGGGGTGGGGAAGGGGTGAGAGAGTAACACTGATAAGGGAAGGGGATGGGGAGGGAGTGGGGGTGGGGAAGGGCTGAGAGAGTAACACTAAGGGGAGAGGGTGAGGAAGGGGTGAGAGAGCAACACTGATGGGAGGGGAAGGGGAAAGGATGAGTAACACATAGGGGAGTGGTGAGGAAGGAGTGAGAGAGTAACACTGAGGGGAGGGGGGGTGGGGAAGGGGTGAGGGAGTAACACTGAAAGGAGGGGGAGGGGAATGGGTGAGAGAGCAACACTGATGGGAGGGGGTAGGGGAAGGGAAGGGGTGGGAGAGTAACACTGAGGAGAGGGGGTGAGGAAGGGGTGAGGGAGTAACACTGAGGGGAGGGGGTGGGGAAGGGGTGAGAGAGTAACACTGATGGGAGGGGGTGGGGAAGGGGAACTGGCGGGAGAGTAACACTGAGGGGAGGGGGTGAGGGAGGGAAAGGGGTGAGAGAGTAACACTGATGGGAGGGGGAGAGGGACGGGGAGGGGGACGGGGAGGGGAAGGGGTGAGAGAGTAACACTGAGGGGGGATGGGGAGGGAAGGGGTGAGAGAGTAACACTGAAGGGAGGGGGGGGGAGGGGGGAGAGAATAACACTGAATGGGGAGGGGATGGGGAGGGGGAGGCGATGGGGAGGGGATGGGGTGGGGGACGTGTAGGAGAAGGGATGAGAGAGTAACGCTGAGGAGAGGGGAAGGGGCGAGAGAGTAACACTGAGGGGAGAGGATCGGGGAGGGGTGAGAGAGTAACACTGAGGGGAGGGGGGAGTTGAGGGGAAGGGGAGGCGTAACTCAGCAGTTACATTCTTTATCATCTTGTCTTTTGTTTATTTACTTATGACATTCACACGAGGAAAGAGTTTCCGCTGTTTACACGCTGTGAGACAGCTGTTGTGGTGGGCGTGCAGGGAGAATAGAGGGCGTGGAGGAGACGTGGAGGGGTGGAAGAGGCGTGTAGAGGTGGAGGAGGAGGCGTGGAGAGGGTGTAGAGAATATTTAGAGTGCAGTGGATTGTGTGGAATCGAGTGTGCGAGTTGTGGCGTCTGTGGTGGGTGAGTAGTGGTGATTCTGGTGGGTGAGTAGTGGTGATTCTGGTGGGTGAGTATTGGTGTCTGAGGTGGGTGAGTAGCAGTTAGGTACTACCGTCCTGCCAAGTGAGTGTTCGACGGAAGCTTGTAATTGTTTTACAAGATGGTGGGATTGCTATTGTCTTTTTTCTGTCTCATAAACATGCAAGATTTCAGGTACGTCTTGCAACTTCCACTCACACTTAGGTGACACTAGACATACATGTACAACTATACACATACACACCGCTCTAGGGTTTCCTCTCTTTTCTTACTAGATCTTGTTCTTGTTTATTTCCTCTTATCTCCATGGGGAAGTGGAACAGAATTCTTCCTCCGTAAGCCATGCGTGTCGTAAGAGGCGACTAAAAACTTTCGTTTTTTTTTTTAGGTCACCCTTCCTCGGTGGGATATGGCCAATTTGTTTTTACTTATTGACGTGTTGCACATTCCAGGGCGAAAGTATCAGCATATATTAAAAACACTTACTTCATTCTTTGTTTAATTATAATTATTCATCAACTGGAACGCGGATGATCGTATTTCTTCTGTTTTTTGCTCCTGAGATTCCTTATTTTTATATTCCTAATGCACTGCATTCGAACTTTGTATAACCTCTGTTATGATTGTTGTTTAGCTTTCACTTTATTATTATTTCTCTTTACCTGAATGTTTCTGTAAAATCTGGTACATAATAGAATAAACAGTACGGGAGTGGAACGCATACTTACAGGTTTGATGGAAGCAGCCAGTCAAGTGATTCTCCATTGGTTGGAGATTCACACATCACCTCCCATCGGGTGAAAAGAGGAAGGGGGTTGGGGTAGCGAGAGGTAGACACTCCACCTGCCTTAACTAGCAGACTGCTAACAAACATCCATCATCGTACATTCATAATTTCCCTACTCCTATACTAAACTTTTCCCTCACATTACTTGTAATGTTGTCTTCTTCATAGTATCTTCTGTATCTCCTCAGATTTACAAGTGCTATATAATTACCGATGAGTCTCGAGAGTCTTTCTACTCCCGGAGCCCGGCCATGGGCCAGGCTCGTCTGGTGCTAGCCTGGTCAACCAGGCTGTTGTTGCTGGAGGCCCGCTGCCCCACATATTCATCACAGCCATCTTCCTGTTTTAGTAATTTTTATTCTCTTGCATTAGTCTCTTCCTCTTAAACCAGACAGTTTGAAATAAGTTTGTTTCCAATTGTTTGTTTCCAATTGTCTGACTGACGCCACTGCTGCTTAAATCACTTGTATTTTTTTCCAGGACTTCCATTGTCATCTCGGATGCAAGATTTTAGTCATATTACATTACATTCCTGTTAATACAAATATATACTATTAAATGAGTGTACTTCACCAGGGTTGGGAAGCAGCTCACAGTCATTGCCGGAGTGAGGGAGGTTTCCTGGCCTCCCGTGACCACTACCCGTTGTTAAGACAAGTGTGGCCCTATCCCACCAACCTCACCTGGACCTCCTTAACCCAGTATAATGGTCACTACCAGTGGCTCTCCAGTTGCCCAGGTGAGACTAAAGATAAATCTTCAGCTGTTTCCTGCCTCTCGCTTCTCTTCGGCCTTCCGGTCTCTTCAGTAGCACGGATCCGGCTTTGCAGTTATACTTGAATAGAGTTACCGAAGGCTCAAGCATGCAATTTACTCTACTGTCTCCACTAACTCTCTTCTCTAATTAGATGATCTCTTCTTGTGTATTTTCCTACAACTATATTTGCATTCTGCACCAAAATAAACATCTTAATGCAGTCTTTTAATCCTGGGAAAACACCCTCGGTAATGCAAACCGTGGAAATATTGCTTTATCTCCCCTTTAGTTTTATCTATATAAACTACCCTAACAAAACTCGGTGACTTAAATCTCGGTGCTTTACATCTACATAATATTTATATACGGCTTTAAGTCGGCATTTTATATAAAGCTTACACAAGAAAATTTACGTCAATCTATACCTCCGTTTTCATTACATTTCTTTTAAACAGAGTTTTCTTATTGTGAAACACATCCTACTAATTGTAAGACTTTGTTTCTGTCCTTCAGATTAAAAAATGTTACAGACAAGACTTGAACGATCGCTGTAGTTTATTGATACACTTTTGTTATTTAAACGGTTATTTTTTCCAAGCACAAAGGTACTGAAATTATTTTTGGGTGGTATCGCCCCTTAATGAAGCTATTTCTCATCTCCACGACCCTCACCCTCCTTCCTTCATATGTAAAAAAACATAGTTTTTATTCTAAATTTTATTATTTTTTAACTAGAATATCCTATACGAGAAACAAATAATGACTTACAATGATATATTAAGGCCATTCACTATTTTTGCTCTGGGTTCGTCCCCCCATCTTCATGAAAATTAAGTACTGTCCCCTTGGATCAACCTTCCTGTTAGGAACCACAGTTCTTGCACTACTGGAAGAAGAATTATTATTCATATTTTAGAAATATTCAAGTGATGATAATTGCAATGATTAGCTCAATATGCTTTTCCCTCAACTTGTTGATTTCCCGGATGTTTATGTCTTACACTGTTTTATGTCTTACTCTGTTTTATGTCTTACACTGTTTTATGTCTTACTCTGTTTTATGTCTTACACTGTTTTATGTCTTACACTGTTTTATGTCTTACACTGTTTTATGTCTTACACTGTTTTATGTCTTACACTGTTTTATGTCTTACACTGTTTTATGTCTTACACTGTTTTATGTCTTACACTGTTTTATGTCTTACTCTGTTTTATGTCTTACACTGTTTTATGTCTTACACTGTTTTATGTCTTACACTGTTTTATGTCTTACTCTGTTTTATGTCTTACTCTGTTTTATGTCTTACACTGTTTTATGTCTTACACTGTTTTATGTCTTACACTGTTTTATGTCTTACACTGTTTTATGTCTTACACTGTTTTATGTCTTACACTGTTTTATGTCTTACACTGTTTTATGTCTTACACTGTTTTATGTCTTACACTGTTTTATGTCTTACTCTGTTTTATGTCTTACACTGTTTTATGTCTTACTCTGTTTTATGTCTTACGCTGTTTTATGTCTTACACTGTTTTATGTCTTACACTGTTTTATGTCTTACACTGTTTTATGTCTTACACTGTTTTATGTCTTACACTGTTTTATGTCTTACTCTGTTTTATGTCTTACACTGTTTTATGTCTTAAACTGTTTTATGTCTTACTCTGTTTTATGTCTTACACTGTTTTATGTCTTAAACTGTTTTATGTCTTACACTGTTTTATGTCTTACACTGTTTCATGTCTTACTCTGTTTTATGTCTTACACTGTTTTATGTCTTACACTGTTTTATGTCTTACACTGTTTTATGTCTTACTCTGTTTTATGTCTTACACTGTTTTATGTCTTAAACTGTTTTATGTCTTACACTGTTTTATGTCTTACACTGTTTCATGTCTTACTCTGTTTTATGTCTTACACTGTTTTATGTCTTACACTGTTTTATGTCTTACTCTGTTTTATGTCTTACACTGTTTTATGTCTTACACTGTTTTATGTCTTACACTGTTTTATGTCTTACACTGTTTTATGTCTTACACTGTTTTATGTCTTACACTGTTTTATGTCTTACACTGTTTTATGTCTTACACTGTTTTATGTCTTACTCTGTTTTATGTCTTACACTGTTTTATGTCTTACTCTGTTTTATGTCTTACACTGTTTTATGTCTTACACTGTTTTATGTCTTACTCTGTTTTATGTCTTACACTGTTTTATGTCTTACACTGTTTTATGTCTTACACTGTTTTATGTCTTACACTGTTTTATGTCTTACACTGTTTTATGTCTTACACTGTTTTATGTCTTACACTGTTTTATGTCTTACTCTGTTTTATGTCTTACTCTGTTTTATGTCTTACACTGTTTTATGTCTTACACTGTTTTATGTCTTACACTGTTTTATGTCTTACACTGTTTTATGTCTTACACTGTTTTATGTCTTACACTGTTTTATGTCTTACACTGTTTTATGTCTTACACTGTTTTATGTCTTACACTGTTTTATGTCTTACTCTGTTTTATGTCTTACACTGTTTTATGTCTTACTCTGTTTTATGTCTTACACTGTTTTATGTCTTACACTGTTTTATGTCTTACACTGTTTTATGCCTTACACTGTTTTATGTCTTACACTGTTTTATGTCTTACACAGTTTTATGTCTTACTCTGTTTTATGTCTTACACTGTTTTATGTCTTACACTGTTTTATGTCTTACACTGTTTTATGTCTTACACTGTTTTATGTCTTACTCTGTTTAATATCTTAGACTGTTTTATGTCTTACACTGTTTTATGTCTCACACTGTTTTATGTCTTACACTGTTTTATGTCTTACACTGTTTTATGTCTTACACTGTTTTATGTCTTACTATGTTTTATGTCTTACACTGTTTTATGTCTTACACTGTTTTATGTCTTACTCTGTTTTATGTCTTACACTGTTTTATGTCTTACACTGTTTTATGTCTTACACTGTTTTATGTCTTACTCTGTTTTATGTCTTACACTGTTTTATGTCTTTCACTGTTTTATGTCTTACTCTGTTTTATGTCTTACACTGTTTTATGTCTTACACTGTTTTATGTCTTAAACTGTTTTATGTCTTACACTGTTTTATGTCTTACACTGTTTTATGTCTTACACTGTTTTATGTCTTACACTGTTTTATAACTTACACTGTTTTATGTCTTACACTGTTTTATAACTTACACTGTTTTATGTCTTACACTGTTTTATAACTTACACTGTTTTATGTCTTACACTGTTTTATAACTTACACTGTTTTATAACTTACACTGTTTTATGTCTTACACTGTTTTATAACTTACACTGTTTTATGTCTTACACTGTTTTATAACTTACACTGTTTTATGTCTTACACTGTTTTATAACTTACACTGTTTTATAACTTACACTGTTTTATGTCTTACACTGTTTTATGTCTTACACTGTTTTATGTCTTACACTGTTTTATGTCTTACACTGTTTTATAACTTACACTGTTTTATAACTTACACTGTTTTATAACTTACACTGTTTTATGTCTTACACTGTTTTATGTCTTACACTGTTTTATGTCTTACACTGTTTTATGTCTTACACTGTTTTATAGCTTACACTGTTTTATAACTTACACTGTTTTATGTCTTACACTGTTTTATGTCTTACACTGTTTTATGTCTTACACTGTTTTATGTCTTACACTGTTTTATAACTTACACTGTTTTATGTCTTACACTGTTTTATAACTTACACTGTTTTATAACTTACACTGTTTTATGTCTTACACTGTTTTATGTCTTACACTCTTTTATGTCTTACACTGTTTTATGTCTTACACTGTTTTATGTCTTACTCTGTTTTATGTCTTACACTGTTTTATGTCTTACTCTGTTTTATGTCTTACACTGTTTTATGTCTTACACTGTTTTATGTCTTACACTGTTTTATGTCTTACACTGTTTTATGTCTTACACTGTTTTATGTCTTACTCTGTTTTATGTCTTACCCTGTTTTATGTCTTACACTGTTTTATGTCTTACACTGTTTTATGTCTTACACTGTTTTATGTCTTACACTGTTTTATGTCTTACACTGTTTTATGTCTTACACTGTTTTATGTCTTACACTGTTTTATGTCTTACACTGTTTTATGTCTTACACTGTTTTATGTCTTACACTGTTTTATGTCTTACACTTACACTGTTTTATGTCTTACACTGTTTTATGTCTTACACTGTTTTATGTCTTACACTTACACTGTTTTATGTCTTACACTGTTTTATGTCTTACACTGTTTTATGTCTTACACTGTTTTATGTCTTACACTGTTTTATGTCTTACACTGTTTTATGTCTTACACTGTTTTATGTCTTACACTGTTTTATGTCTTACACTGTTTTATGTCTTACACTGTTTTATGTCTTACACTGTTTTATGTCTTACACTGTTTTATGTCTTACTCTGTTTTATGTCTTACACTGTTTTATGTCTTACACTGTTTTATGTCTTACACTGTCTTACACTGTTTTATGTCTTACACTGTTTTATGTCTTACACTGTTTTATGTCTTACACTGTTTTATGTCTTACTCTGTTTTATGTCTTACACTGTTTTATGTCTTACTCTGTTTTATGTCTTACACTGTTTTATGTCTTACACTGTTTTATGTCTTACACTGTTTTATGTCTTACTCTGTTTTATGTCTTACTCTGTTTTATGTCTTACACTGTTTTATGTCTTACACTGTTTTATGTCTTACACTGTTTTATGTCTTACACTGTTTTATGCCTTACTCTGTTTTATGTCTTACACTGTTTTATGCCTTACTCTGTTTTATGCCTTACTCTGTTTTATGTCTTACTCTGTTTTATGTCTTACACTGTTTTATGTCTTACACTGTTTTATGTCTTACACTGTTTTATGTCTTACACTGTTTTATGTCTTACACTGTTTTATGTCTTACACTGTTTTATGTCTTACACTGTTTTATGTCTTACTCTGTTTTATGTCTTACACTGTTTTATGTCTTACACTGTTTTATGTCTTACACTGTTTTATGTCTTACACTGTTTTATGTCTTACACTGTTTTACTTACTGTTTTATGTCTTACACTGTTTTATGTCTTACACTGTT
>NC_091345.1:4091932-4119432 GCF_038502225.1 Cherax quadricarinatus | reverse complement strand
AGACATGATAACGACATATAAAATACTGAGAGGAATTGACAAGGTGGACAGAGACAGAATGTTCCAGAGATGGAACACAGCAACAAGGGGACACAGTTGGAAATTGAAGACACAGATGAATCACAGGGATGTTAGGAAGTATTTCTTCGGTCACAGAGTACTCAGAAAGTGAAATAATTTGGGAAGCGATGTATTGGAGGCAGGATCCATTCATAGCTTTAAGCAGAGGTATGATAAAGCTCATGGTGCGGGGAGAGTGACCCAGTAGCGGCCAGTAAAGAGGCGGGGCCAGGAACTATGAATCGACCCCTGCAACCACAACTAGGTGAGTACACACACACACACACATATGCTCATACACACACACATAAATGCACACACACACACAAACACTCGAAAAGGCAGAAACACAGAACTACAAAACTCTCAACATTGTTCCTATACTGTATCAATGAACCACAGTAGATAACACGATAATATTCTCATTTACAGCTGAAGTTTCCCAGCTTAGGCTGACACATTGAACTATTTCTTTGTGTTAGAGTATGACAGTGGAATTTACCATGCTTTTGTATCCATAGTGTATCATATAGAGCAGGGTAACAGCTCGCTGCGTGCTCACCTAATTTTGTTGGAAAAAGCTGTAGGTGGGCGTCAAAACACACCGCATCAGCACCCCGGTTGCCTTATCTCCATTCTGCCACATCCACACGTCACAGGCTTTTCCAAACACAATGTATCCACACTCCCCGGATACCCTTTCCTCTTCTTGCCACAGCCACATGTTATAATCTCTCCTAAGCACACTGTATCCATATCCTCCAGATATCCTCTTATCTTGTTCCTTTCACATACTTAAATTACTTGCTCTTTCAAGCATATAATATCCATACCCCCACCGATACTCTCCCTCTCCCTGTCATATCCACATGTTACGGACTCTTTCAAGTACACAGTATACAACCCTCCCCCCTTTCGTCCCCGGATACCTACTCATCTTCTCTCTTCCACAGCCACATATCACAGGCTCTCTCAAGCACAACTTACAATTGCTCGCATGGTTTTCTCCTCAGACTATCTTCATTATACACTGATGTTATCTTAACTGTCTTCTCAAGCGTTCGACCAGCAGCTCAGGGAAGGTTTAGCAGTGCGCTGTATCTCATGATTTCAGGTTTACGCCCTGCGTTCGGTGCTGATAATTTTGTTTGGTTCTTTGTACTTATTGTTGTGTTAGATATTTTTTTATTCTTGAAATATATGGGATTTCTTAAGTGGAAAGTCTTATTTCTAGCCACAAAAGTTTTGTGCCTTTTGTTACTTTTGTGTATCGTCTGCTACACTTTTTATATCTTCACAGTTTACGATTTTTATCACAAGATATATACCATGTAATTTTTGTCTTCTTTTTTTAGGATTCCTTCCTCAGTTTGGTTGGCTGCGAGAGTAGTGCTTGTATCTCACGATTAGCGGACGGAGGATCGAGACTCGAACACTCTGCTCTGAATATCCAACGGGAGTTAAGCGCTACACAAAAATATTAAATGTTATTGTCTTGCTTATGACTCTGTCAAACGTTATTAATCTTGAATTTAAAACTTGTAAAAATTAAATGAAGATAAACGATAAAATACTGAAAACTGTATGTAAAAAATAAAGCTGGGAACAAAATGTTCTGAGAAATTTACTTACTCTGGATTGCATTTATATATTTGATAAAAGAGAACCATTAACCAAATAAAAAATTGCAAATATTGTATCATTTTTAAGAAAGACAAGTTTAGCGCTTCCCCCTTGATTATAATAATAATAATAATAATAATAATAATAATAATAATAATAATAATAATAATAATAATAATAATAATAATAATAAGAAAGACAAACAGAATTAGCACCAGGCAGTCTATCATGACGATAAAAAGTATTAGCTGACAAACTCCAAAGATGGTACCTACTAAGCGTTTCTGGTGTGCCATCTCCGGAAATCGCATATCTGAAAGTGCTGGAAACTGTAGTGACCTTAAAACATACATGGTAAAGACAAAAGTTAAAAATTCATTAGCCAGAAAATTAAAAAGTCAAGGAACACTTGGACGAAGGTCGTATAAAGCAGCAATATAAGTCAATTAAATTAATTCGGCTACTGGTAGGTCATGGGAATCTTTTGACTCTGTTCCAATAGCGAGACACTAGCAAGTGGCGTAGCAAATTCCCAGAATCTCTAGGTTGTTAACTAAATGCTCACATTCTACAGGACTCGACCTACCAGTTGAAAGGGCTTTCAGCATGCCAGTGTTTATGTATGATGTAATACTAATGACGAAAGACGAACGATTGCAAATTAGAAAAGGCCTTTACAAGCTTCAGAAAATTAGTCAAATGGGTATTAGAGCTCAGTACCTGTTAGTAACGAACCCGGGCGATGGAAACAACGTACCACCGGGAGAAGCAAAAAAAAAAAAAAAAAAAAAATCAGCCACAGAATAGGACTCAAAAGTAAACATCATTGTTAATATAAGTAGTGTCGAAAGACACATACACTGAAATACACGAGAAGCATAAACAAGGCTAATAAACATTAAGGTCAAGAGATTTTTCTGAACATTAGACACCTCATACATAAGAATAATTCTTGAGTATTCAGTACTGTGGAACCCTCATCTTGCTAAGTATATTCAATAATGTCCAAGAGAGTTCAGAGGCTTATCCTAGACTGACACAGATGTTGGACAAGACGAATTAAAAAAAAAATGAATACTATGACATACAAAATACTCCGGGGCATAAACATTATAAACAGATACAGCCTAATGTGTTAGTGTCTAGGGAAGAGGTAGCGAACCTTTTTTGAGAGCGTGTAGCCAAGTGGCGGTAATTTTCTGAAAAATCCTCTCGCCTTCCGACCACCCATTTTAATCTCTTATTATAGTGGGAATTTTGAGCACCAGATTATAAATTATAATAATAATAATAATCATAATAATAATAATAATAATAATAATAATAATAATAATAATAATAATAATAATAATAATAATAATAATTATTATTATTATTATTATTATTATTATTATTATTATTATTATTATTATTATTATTATTATTATTATTATTATTATTATTATTATTAGAAATGGTAATGTTTGCTGAGAGATTGATATCCCAATAATAGCACCAAGGTAGATGAATGGGAATTCTTTAAATTTATGAAGAATTTTAAATTCAATATTGGTCACTGGTGTTTTTGCTGCGTAAACACAATCGAGGTAACATTCAAGGAAGATTCTGAAAGACAGTGACACTGACTTATGTAACGTATGAACCTAAGGACGCTCTGACTGCATTTACTTGCTCAGATTATTGAAGATGAGGTGAACAAAATCTAAAAACTGAAGATACAGCTTTGTGAAGGGATTATTGAGCTCCTGCGGGAAACTTTCGCATGAGAGGAGCCTCTCACTGAGGACAGTTCTTGTAAAGTAGAGCTTAAGTACTTCGTACAGCTCAAGTAACTTGGAGACACTTAAGTGTCTTGGATGTAACAGTTTGTGGGGTTTAATATAAACAGGCGGTTGAAATTCTTTTAAAATGCCCACAACTTTTGAACTGCACTGAGAGTAGCTCAATAATTATGAGCAAAATCCTCTTCATGGAACGAAACAGAAAGACTTGGAGAGTGTATAAATCAGTAGTGGAAGGCGGGATAGGGGTCGGCTTAGGGAAGGTTGGAGGGAGGGGAAAAAAGGAGGTTTTGTGTGCGTGGGGCTTGGACTTCCAGTAAGCAAACGTGAGCGTGTTATATAGGAGTGAGTGGAGACAAATGGTTTTTATGACTTGACGTGCTGTTGGAGTGTAAGCAAGGTAACATTTATGAAGGGATTCAAGGAAACCGATTAGCCGGACTTGAGTCCTGGAGGTGGGAAGTACAGTGCCTGCACTCTTGAGGAGGAGTGTTAATAAGTTGAAATTTTATAACTGTAGTGTAGGCGCGCCTCTGGCAAGACAGTGATGGACTGAATTATGATGAAAATGTTTCTTCTTTTCCGGGTCCCCCTGCCTGCCGATGTGTTAATAAAAGAAAACTGAATCAAGTATTCACGACGTTAAGGACGTAAATCTGAGGAGAAGAATATAAATGACGGCTGTTTGTCGGAAAATTTAAAAGGAACATACTACAGGAATATTTTTCGCAACAAATACACGGGAAAGTAAATAGGTACAACACACAGGAGACCAAATGCAGTACATCATAAACATAGGATCATAGACTTTGGTTAAAAAAAAAAACTAGAATTAAACAGCCCTCCTAACATGTCTCTTGAGGCACACATGAACCAAATAATGTAAGCAAAATACATTGGATGACTTCAAGAGTGTATCAGTCTGTAGTGGAAGGAAGGAGGGGTAGGGGTCGGCCTAGGAAAGGTTGGAGAGGGGCTTGGACTTCCAGCAGGTATGCATGAGCGTGTTTGATAGGAGTGTATGGAGACAAATGGTTTTTAATACTTGACGTGCTGTTGGAGTGTGAGCAAAGTAACATTTATGAAGGGATTCAGGGAAACCGGCAGGCCGGACTTGAGTCCTGGAGATGGGAAGTACAGTGCCTGCACTCTGAAGGAGGGGTGTTAATGTTGCAGTTTAAAAACTGTAGTGTAGAACACCCTTCTGGCAAGACAGTGATGGAGTGAATGATGGTGAAAGTTTTTCTTTTTCGGGCCACCCTGCCTTGGTGGGAATCGGCCAGTGTGATAATAATAAAAAAAAAAAACATTGGATTAACAATCAAAACACTGTCCTTTAAAAACCTGAAAGTGAATAATTTCAATACCTAATTACACTATCCATCCTCTCCACATGCCAGTCCACCTTACTCACCACACATCGCCTTTTAATTCGAATAATTTAATTACACAGAATAATTTAATAATTCGAATGATTTCAGTCTAATGTTTGCATATCTATAATATATACTGTATATCAAAGCAATTACATCTATGTAATACATTCAGCAATCAAGACTATTAAGCAGTCTCTCAGGACATTTTATTTAAGGAATATTTAGCCCACTAAGTTGTTTTTATTATGCAAATTCATGGTGGGCGATAAGTTTCTTAAATAAATTTATGGAAGTGTTGCATACATTACTTTATTTCAGAAATAATCGGACGTGAGAGACCCACCGTAGTATTTGTTTTGCCTGCTCAATATTTATTATTTTCTTTTAAACTTCTTTGGCTGTTTATTATACACTTGTAACTTATGTTTATGTGTTAATACTTCTAACACTAGGCATGCCATCATGAATAATTAAATTTCATGATATTCTTTGCATGCCAATCATAACTAATTCAAATTAATGCTTAGGTAAATTTAGCATGATAATCCTAAGTTCCATGGATAGCCGTGAAAATCTTGACATATAGCAAGCATCAGCTGTGGACTGAGATCATAACAGACTTTTTCCCAGCGTCCAGCGACTTCGTGACGTGGCGAGAACTGCCCAAACTGTGGGATAGGGACTGTGCTGCTCTACATGTAGGACGCCAAGAGTTCCAGCTTCACCCATGCACAGACCAGCTTCCCTTCTTATGCGTCATGGGTCCACACAGACATATAGGTGAGTTTAAAACCATTAGAATATGAGAGTTGTATTATTTATAAGTATTGTCGAATACGCAATCCATTCCTGAGGTCACCTCCCTTGTGGCCCGGTCCCAGACCAAGCCACAGGGTTGTAGACTGATCGAACAGATTATTAATACCCGCCGCTTGCAGTCCGACGTAAGCACCACACCCTGGCTGATCAGGAATTTGTCGAGTCCTCTTGAAGGCAGCCAGGGATACTGCAGTGTTACGAGAGCTTATTAAACGTTAATATTATGTTCGACTAATATGAGAAAATTATATTCAGCTTCTCACTACTGCTCATCCAGTTTTTTAAAGTTAGTGAAAAAACGAACCTAAAAGGTCGAAAAGATATGACCTGACCTGCCAGACGTAAGGCCCACTTTTAACGTGAATACCGGTTAATTAAATGTAAATTTAGGTTAATGAACATTAATCTAATCAAATGTAACATATTAACATAACATTTGGTATAAAAATAAAAACTTCCCGTATGTGGAATGCTAAGAGTATGTTACATTTTATTTGGAGTATGCTTCCCCACCAGCGAAACAGGTGCTAATGATTTAACGAGCAGAAGCCCCATCATTATACCAGTAGCTTGGTTCAACCAGTAATCACACGAAGCCTGCCAAAGTTGTGAAGCAATGTGGTACACTTGTGCATCATCCTTGGCAGGCTTACCTTCACATCTGGTAAATGCGGTTTTTACTATGGCTTGTGTTTGCATTTGCCTCATGGTACATAGCTTTATATACTATACAAAGGCTATGTATATGATGTGCAGAATAGGTAAAATTGGCTCATTGTACATAGCTTCATATACTATACATAGGCAATGTATATGATGTGCAGAATAGGTAAAATTGGTTAATTAGCAAGAACTCATTTAAAATTAAGTCCTTTCTAAAATTTTCTCTTATATGTTTAAAGATATATTGTTTTAATTTATGTTAGTGTAAAAATTAATAATTTTGTACCAAAAGAACCTTAGAAAACTTACCTAAGGTTATTATAACAAGCGCAGTTTAATTTAGCCTAATCCAACTAAATATATTTTAGATAAGTTTATAATAATTTAATAATAAACAAACACAATGAAATATATTTTTTTCATTACATTCAGAATGATTTTTGCAAAATTATTGCATAAACAAATTTTCGCTTGCCTTATTCAGCAAGAAGAGCCTTGCTATTTATGCCAAAATAGCAAGTTTTACCTATTCGGCACGCCATATGTAGATATATATATATATATATATATATATATATATATATATATATATATATATATATATATATATATATATATATATATATATATATATATATATATATATGCAATAAGATCACAGTAAACAGGTGATTTCAGAATATGCAAAACAACCACTCTGAAAGAATAGAGAAATTCCAAGCTCTTTCGTGACTACTCACATTATCAATGTGAGTAGTCACGAAAGCGCTTGGAATTTCTCTATTCTTTCAGAGTGGTTGTTTTGCATATATATATATATATATATATATATATATATATATATATATATATATATATATATATATATATATATATATATATATATATATATATATATATATATATATATATATGCAAGGAATTCGCGAGAGCATGCGAAATCTCTAGTAAGGCTGATGCATGCAGGGGATGAGATGAAAAGCTGTAAGCCTTCTCCCTGAAAGCTGGCTGCCTTGGATCAAAACGTGTAGCTCATGCTACACGCCAAGGTATTGGTCCAGTGTGGGTAGATTGGTAAAGCACTGCGTACCTTGTCCTAAGGTTCGTAGGTTCGAGTCTCCTTCAGCCAGAGATCAGTGTTTATATATATATATATATATATATATATATATTGTAAATGCCAGCTTATTTTTTGGTGTAAGAAATACAGACAATTGCTCTCTCTGCTGCCTCATTGCTCATTCCTAAGTGGTTATTTTGCTACAGCCAGGTGTGCAGGCCTAAACTACACCTGTGTTCGTAATACTTTAGTATGTTTGAGAGGGCAAATTATTATTATATTCATGGAAAAAGCGCTAAGGCAATAGAGGTCAAACAGCGCCTATTGGAATGAAAGGCATTCAAGTTTATATCAAGATCATAAGCCCCTCATCGGCATCGTGGAGTATTCTTTGAGAGGTGGATGGGGCAGTTATGAACGAAGGACAGTTCGGTTGCAATTGCAAACTTAACTGACGAGCAGATTGCTCATTGTCGTATGCAGTTTATTTCCCGGATAAGATCATTATATTTTATTAAGGTAGCATATAGCTTTTGTAACATGTAAATCAGTTTAATACATCATGTTACTTTAAGAAAGAAGTATGGAAATACTGGATTTAAAATCCAGAAATTAATCTAATCCAGTGTTTCAAAACCAGTGATAACCCTTCCCAACTGTCAAGTTGCATTAAACGTCTCCAAAGTACTTTCATAAACCAACACTACAGTCTCCATTACACCCAGTACATCCATCAACGACCTGACCTGGACCAAAGTCAAAAACCTTGAACCAGTCAATGCGGGTGTTTACACAACCCATTGCGGTTGTGACAAGGTATACGTCGGTGAAACAGTAAGTACATGCAGAAACGACAACTTGAACAACTTGTGTGGAGCACAGAAACTCCTCCAACCATCTATGAGATTCAGAGACGATCGTAAATGTACAAAGTCATCTTTAATTACCTTTCGGGGGGCATTAGCCTGAATCCTACTAAAAAAATAAACCTTACCATCATATAGCAACCTAGAATTACCTCCACCTATACTACTACTACTACTATTACTACTACTACTACTACTAACATTACTACTACTACTGCAACTACTACTATCAACCTACCTACCTCACGCGGTGTCTATTTATATATACCTTTTGTGTCATTGGATCTTTTGAACGATTTGACAAACCTCCTGGAGAGCGAAACGTTGCCACAATAAAATGTCACATTACTTGCATCTATGTCCTTTTACCTAACAATATGTAAGCACAGGAAACAAGGCAGAAAACTCTAGTCATATTAAATATTTATCAATACATTCAGCTGAGGTTCTGTTAATTCAGGAGCCAAGAGTTCCGTAATCCATCTTGGTTTCTGTGGCACCTGGAATACCATCTGGACGAACCATATATTACATTTTTATATTTTTCACTTGTTTTAAAAACTACTTGCACAGCTCTTGTTAATTTTTGAATTAAAATTATACCGATAAACTGAATGATATAATTACTAATTGTGTATACGGGAGTTATTTTATTCATTTTTGTATTGATCGGATAGATGTTATGATCATTTGAGAGACTGATAGATAGATAAACCATACATCTCCTCAGGTAAGCAGGACGAAAGATATGGTGAAGAGGTAGAGCTGCGTGTGGAGACCAGTGCTGGGGCGGGCAGCTATGGGTGGCTCTCTCTCACTACCTCTCAGTTCCAAGACCTCACTCTGGCCTGCACCGCCTACAACAGGACAACAGGAAAACGTTTGCACTCACAACCAAGAGTCTTCTGGAGGAAGGTGATTTGTTTTAGCTATTAGGCATAGCCACAGTGTGCGGCAAATAAGTTCTAAATGATAGCTGCTAAATGATAATGCTTGTTAATTCCAAGTCATAGTCCTCTAAGTATGGTGTCCGTGAATAAATTAATGAAATACATTTGTATCAAGTGGTGCAAAGGGGACACAGCCTCGGAGAAGTAAGTAAAATGTATTCAAGGATAATCTTAAGATTTTGTTATATATATATATATATATATATATATATATATATATATATATATATATATATATATATATATATATATATATATATATATATATATAAATATATATATATATATATATATATATATATATATATATATATATATAAATATATATATATATATATATATATATATATATATATATATATATATATATATATATATATATATATATATATATTTATAATGTCGTGCCGAATAGGTAAAACTTGCTATTTTGGCTTAAATAGCAGCGCTCTTCATGCCGAATAATGCAAGCGAAAATTTGAGCATGCAATAATTTCGCAAAAATCATCCTGACCCTAACGAAAAAAAATATATTTCATTGTGTTTGTTTATTATTATTGGAAACTTATATAAAATATATTTAGTTGGATTAGGCTAAATTAAATTGCTCTTGTTATTATAAGATCAGGTAAGCTTCCTAAGGTTCTTCTGGTACAAATTCATTAATTTTTATATTAACATAAATGAAAAATATATATCTCTAAATGTATAAGAGAAAATTTTAACAAGGACTTAATTTTAAATGAGTTCTTGCTAACTGACCAGTTTTACTTGTTCGGCACGAAATAATATATATATATATATATATATATATATATATATATATATATATATATATATATATATATATATATATATATATATATATATATATATATATATATATATATATATATATATATATATATATACGTATATATTTACATTAAATAAACAACAGGAAGGAATATAAGGATACAAGTACACCTCGCGGTAGCCTTACAACACCTGACTTTTTTACGATAAGGTAGGTAGGTAGGTAGGTAGGTAGGTAGGTAGGTACGGGTAGGTACGTAGGTAGTCAAGGATCTGTCAAACACAGTTTACATTCTACCCAAGCTTTAAGATTTTACTTGTCTAATGTATTTTAAAATCTTCCCAAATTTTATTAATTAAAAATGAGTCCAATTTGTATATTCCTAAAGCAATATTCATATTATTTTCAAAAATATTTTTTGTGAAACATTATTCTATATTTCTCTCGACCATGAACCTGCTAGATATAACTTTTTCATCCTTTTGGAAGTCAATTGGATGGTTAAAAATCTCTCACATAAATAAACACAGCATTAGAATCTTGTCCACTTCTAATGCTACATTTATGTTGCTGTAATCTTAGTTCAAGACTTTTTCCAGTTCGACCGTAATAAACTTAATCACATATTTTACAATGAATCTTGTAGACACACCTGTGGTTCCGCTTCCTTCCGCTTCGACTCACCTGGCTATAGTATATTAGCCACTTCTCCGACCATATGCTCTACTCTGTAATATGGGCTGTTATTGGGGTCGTTTTTAAGCGTTCAAAGGTATAAAATTGTTTCTTGAAGTGTAATGAAGTTTTCAGAAGTGATGGTAAACTTGATAGTTCCTTGTGGAAGTTGAGAGATCACTTCCTCCCAATGCATTGTCTTGCTCTATGGTTCAGTTGTGTAGAAGGCTATATTTTCCCAAGTTCTGTCTTCTTTTTCTTCTTCCATTTGTTCATTTTCTTCTTCCTTGGATAGATGTGTATTGGTCAACAGCTGTGGCACGTCATCATCAGTGAGATTTGCAGGAATCTTGTCACTGGCTGCAGGTGGTTCTGATCAAGTGCAGTTATCAGGTTCTGGTTCTGTAATCATGTCTCCAGGTACTGATAAGTTGATTTTTTGGAGTAATCTTGAGTATATCAGCTGAAGGTGGAGAATCAGGGAAGGTAAAACTTAGTATGATGTTGGGTCTGAAAAGTTCATTGATATTAGTTTTGAAGGATCTAGGTTGTGTTACATTTTGCATGTGAGCAAACATCATGCGATAGTAAATTTTCGAAGGAACTTCCTTAGGAAGTGGAGAGAGAGTTGTTGAGTGGAGGCGTCTGTCGTGTTGCCTGCAGAATCTTGGTGGTGTCAGTCTGTAGTTTCGTTATAGCAGCATATGTTAATGAATTAACTGTGGTCTTCCTCAGGTCTTCTTCTATCTCCTTGGATAAGATTTTCTTTCTTACATGACATTTAGCAGCAAGAATATGGTGATTATTCTTGCAGTTAGGGCAAGCAGGAGCAGTAGTGGTGATGCAGGATCTGTAGTCATGTCCATCATTCCCGTAAGTAGAACATTTTTTTTGTCCTTGATATGGCATTCCTTGGTGGTGTGGTTGTAGGAATATCAGGTTCAACTCAGAAATATGTTTAAAGCGTTCAGGCTCGATATGATTAGGGTTAATATAGTAGTATGAAATGGCAAGTCCGTCAGATAGAGCTTGGGCAGCCATAGCGATGTCCGTACAGGTGGCCTTAATCATGGAGGCGGCGTTGGGTATCTTCGTGATGGTGTCTATCGAGGCCCAGGCATTCTGGTCTTCAATGGATGACTTGAGTTCTTCGTTAAAGAGGGCCGTGACTATCCTGTCAAGTCGTTTCAGGAACACAGATCGTTTTGCTTTTAAGGAGAGTTGGAGATAACAAAGCCAAGATTGCGAGTCTTGACAGCAATAGGAGTGAGGACTTTTCGGCCTCCTCGTCGGTGTAAGCGACTAGGAAGGCGCCTTTGAGTGACATGATGCCGGAGAACATGACCTATAGGTTGCTTTTTAAGGGCAGTTGCAAGAGTAAGCTTCGAGGGATTGTTTACTATGGAACATGAGCTTGTGGGTTTGATCTTCACACGATGTGATATCGTGGAAGAGTAGACTAGAGAATTTCCCTCTCCGACTGTGATCGAAGGGATACTTCTTCAGTGTGAGCAGAGCAACTGTGTCTTGCCAGAGGCGAGGTCAGCAGTGCAAAGATTGTATTGTAAGACGCCTTTAACATTCACCCATTCGACTATATTTACAACAGTGACTTGATATCTGAGGTTAAAAGGACGGGTTGAGCAACAAGTACTTATGATTTCTAGAGATAATTTACTAACATCAGGTGTTAGTTATTCAACACACTCTTTTTACTAATATTTCAGAATGAGTTAATTTATAATTCAAACTGTAACTTTGATTCAATATATCGCTTTCTTTTCACCGCATCGACCGTCTCCCACCAAGGTAGGATGACCTTAAAAAGAAAAAAAAAAATTACAAATTACCTTTTCAGAAGTTCAAAGATAACGCAATTGAAATAGTTCTTTGAACGGCAACAGCCCCTGTCCTCCAAAGTGAAGGAACTATACCGTCTACCTCCAGGACTCAAGTATGGTTACCCGCTTTCCCGAATCACTTTTAAATGTCCTTAAAACCACTTATCTCTACCCCGGTCTTTCAAACTCACATGTGGTGTTTAAGCCCCTACAACTTAATACCTCCTACATATCATTCCTCTAACCCTTCTTGGTACGAACCTACTCGTTCTCCCTTCCACCTTGAAGTTATACACCCTCTTGGTCATCCTATTAAGCTATAACCTCTCTAAATACCCAAAAGCATCTCAACAACTCCTCCTTCGTCCTCTCAACATCATTACTAATCCCTCGCCGTATGGCATCTTTAATTGGATATTGGGTCCCTTCTGTCTGTGGAGGTTGTCTTGTTTTTCCGTTACGTTAAAAGACATACACCAGTTCGTGAATATATCCGTGTATTATTATTATTATTATTATTATTATTATTATTATTATTATTATTATTATTAGCTTTATTATTATTATTATTATTATTATTATTATTATTATTATTATTATTATTATTAGCTTCATTATTATTATTATTATTATTATTATTATTATTATTATTATTATTATTATTAATTATTATTATTATTATTATTATTATTATTATTATTATATTTATCATAATTATTATTAACATTATTAGGAATTTTTTATTAATATTGTTGATGCAAGAACAGGATACTAATGTTTATTGTTTCCTCTATCATCTAAGACATGTTATAGGAAACTAACATTTAGTAGCATTCACAATAATGATAAGCTAACTGAAACACGTATGACAGTGTAATATTACCCCAAGTACATTAATTTTAAATTAATCGAAGCATAGTTGAAAACTTTAAACTAACTAAAATGTAATTAATGATTTTGGTGTCTTGGCAGGATCTGGTGTACATGAACCACTGCGTCGAGAATATGATGCCGGCCATCATCCACGACGCTACCAAGTCCGACACTGCCACTCTCCTGCCGGGAATGAAAGAGGTGCCGCCCTTGTTCATCAACCAGGGCACATACTGGTGTGAAGCCTGGGTGCCCAATGTACCTACGCGCCTTGCAAGTAATAAGGTTTTGGTGACACTGGAAGATAGGCTGGTGTTTATCTTCAACGCCCATATCAATGAGTCCTTACCCGGGAGTACCGTAAATGCGACGAAGTGGCTATTGCGTAAATCTTTCCGTCAACAATTCGCAAACATTTCCACTTACACCCTGGATGTCATCTCCGTTGAGAAAGTGACACAGGCAGCACACATACTGGCAAATTACAGCTTTCATCTTCACGTGCCCAGACAAGACCTGCTTCCATTTCTTGCAACAGACATACGTAATTTTAAGCTAAGTATTCCGACCTATAAAGAAAAGTTTATTGAGAGTGGTTTTTTATCTTCTTCAAATATTGTCTTTCCAACGCTTTGCATAGGCGAGACAAAATCTTTTGGTTCTCAGCAGGACTTAAAATGGCCGACTGTCCAAGCAGGAGACGTTCACCCTCAAAACTACAAGTGTAAAGTAAAGTACAACAAGCTTTCTCCGGGACGGTGCGTGTGGGATTATCTTCATGGAGCACAACTCGAATTTGATCCCTCTTTATGTGAGTGGCAGGACCGGTGTCCACGGAGTTCCACTGAAATCCAAAACAGGTGTGTAGCTGTGTCAACGCCGGACAGTTGGACGGATGGGTTCCGAACCAGCTTCGTTACAGGTCAGGAAGAAAGTATACTTTATATGAAGAAAAGCGATTCATCTGTGTACGATGTGATCAAACAGCTGGTTGAAAACAGAAAAATTTGGCTACCATTTAAAAGATTGCGAAGACTAAGTCCGCTGATCTACATGGGTCCACACCAGTCTAAGCATAGTTACCGTAACTGGATTAGCCAGTACTACAAATACAATATATCGTGGGCTACACAACACCCACGCATCCATGATGACTGCTTGGCGATGAACATGGGAACAAACCAGCTCGAAACTTCTGACTGTAACGCACATCTTTCATTTCTGACAATTATAGATATTAATGATTTATCGCTGGAGTCAACGAGCAGTGGTTCGTGCCTTACCGGGTGGAACATAACCAGGCTCGAGAGAGACAATGAAATTTGCTTTAAACTTTTTATGAATCAGGGGAATCTCACTTGGCCTGAAGCTAATGATTTTTGTGATGAGAGAGGAGCTCAGTTGCCATCCCCTAACGTAGGGTTCATGGACTTGATATATCGTAAACACCTTAAAATACATAATGTTAATGACGTCTGGATGGGGGTGAAGTGGATCCACGAAAGATTACTTTACAATGGATCTGTAGACACCATCAACTGGTTGGCAGAGACGGACTACACTAAGAAGTATGGCACACTGACCCAGGATGGGTGGATCCTCGAGGGTGAAGAAATAACTAAGCAAAACATATTATGTCAGCAAATACTATCTTCTAATAAACTTATGCGTCTGCAAATACATGAACCAGACAATGAAGTTTCACAAACGATGTGCATCGACGTGGACCCTAAACAAATGTTGATAGACAAGTATGATAAGGATATCCGCTGTTATGTCAACGGTGAATACACAAAGCACGAACACACAGAGGACCAAGACTGCCAGTATGAACTGAAGGTGAATAGACAGGGTTACTACCAGTGTTTGGCCTGGACACACCCACCGCTCGCGCTCGCAACCTCCAACATTTTCCTTCACAGAGATCACGGAAAAATTACTTTTGTTGTAATACTTTCGCAGGAGAAAGACTACGATCCAGAGCAACACGATAGCACATTCATGATAACACAAAAGCGTTTGAGATCGACAGACAGTTGCACTGATATATTCATGGCCAGCCTGAGGAGCAGTAGGCTTGCTAACAGTTTAAGGTTCAGTTCCAGGAACTTTTTTTATCATCATGAACTAACAGACAACAAATTGTTGCATAACTTTCATTTAGAATGCGAAGTGAAGGAAAGTGTTTCAAATATAAAAGAAAGCCAACTTTTTAAGAATCTCAGTAACACACTTCTCATTGGGGAACAGTTCTCAGACTGCACTTTCAGAGATATTCGGAGCACGGTCGGCTGTCCTGAAGACACCACATATAACTATGGTAACTATTCCGATAGAAATCTTACGTGGAAAGCGACACGGGGAAACGCTATTGTAATACCTAACGAACTCTGCATTACACATGAGGGTGAGCCGGTCACAAGAGAATGTTTGGGAGATTTTTTGGAAGGCTACTACTGGGGCGTTGCTGGTAACTGTACAGGAAAACCTTCAGAATTAACTAGAAAACTCTGGAAAATCAACAATGACCCAAAGAGCTATCTAAAGAGACCATCTGTTTCCTCTCCTAGCACACTGGCAGAACTTACTACTAATAGTTCGTGGCTACAGCCCATTGATATACATTTTATAGCTAAAACTTTTGAATCGTTTTCTAAAGATGAAAGCGCTAGACTTGATTTGGATGATATAGTGGAGACCATTAATAATATCATGGGTGCAAATTCTACGGCCATTCAGCCTGTACAGTTGAAACTGAATTCTTCTTGTACTCTCTTGAAAGCTTTCGAAGACTTAACTTTCCAAGTGGAACTTCCAAGTAGAAAAGGTGACCAGAAAAAGAACTCTTCAAGGAAGTTTATCTCTGTTGAGCGTCTGGATTTGGAAGTGAACTCAACGATCGTTGGGTTTAAATCTCGGGAAGAGGAAAAGGGTGAGAAGCGGGTGGAAACGCTCGAGAAGGGTGTCTCGTCATCAGACCTGAGCGACGCTGAGGCTGCCATCATACTCCCTAGCAACCTTACCTATACCATTGCTTCCAGTTCAGCAAGAGAAGCAAGACACGGTGATTTTGGAGAAGAAAAGGTCCCGTTAACCTTTGCTGTTTATAGGAATGAAAAGCTGTTTAAAGATAATGCGTCTCTCACTAACTATACTGTTAATAGTCACATTATTCAAGCTTCATTTAAAAGGGAAATAGTTAGAGATTTGCAGTACCCAATAAAAATTTACTTTAAACCGTATCTGGATGGTAATGATACTAAGTGCGTCTTCTGGGACTTCAACAAGAATGAGATGCGAGGAGGATGGTCTGAGGAAGGCTGTAAGACAGGAGGACGTGTAGGTGTCCACCATGTCTGCCTCTGCTACCACCTTACTTCTTTTGCTCAGCTTATAAATTATGATAAGAACAAAGATTTCGAAAATACTCACGCCTTAGCCCTTGACATAATAACAATTATCGGATGCTGCTTGTCCATTATTGGGCTTCTTCTTGTATTTACAACCTTTTTTCTGTTTAAGAAGTGGAGACGATCTTTGAGCAACAAGATTCTGGTTAACTTGTCCTTTTCTGTGTTCTGCAGTGTTGTCATTTTCTTGGCGGGCATCAAACAGACCTGGAACGACATTCTGTGTCGGGGAGTTGCTGTCGGACTCCATTACTTCCTTCTCGCCTCCTTCGCCTGGATGCTGGTGGAGGCTGTTCATCAGTATCTGAAGTTTGTTAAGGTTGTTGGCACATACATTCCCAGATTCCTATGGAAAGCCTCGGTTTGTGCCTGGGGCATCCCTCTTTTGCCTATCCTGTTAGTGCTAGTTTACGACCCAACTTTATACGACAGCAAGGAAGAATATACCAGTGGAAAGATATGTTGGATGTCTGTTGACTGTTTTAAATATTCATTTTTACCTCCTCTGGTGGCGACAATGATAATCAACTTAATCATCTTCAGTATGATCATCCATGGGGCAGTGTGTGGTCGAGCCCGAGTCACCTCTACCATGCCGGAGAGAACCCTTTTCATGAACCAGTTCAGAATGGCAGTTTGTGTTTTTTTTCTGCTTGGATTCACCTGGATATTTGGACTGTTGGCCGTCTCTGAAGCTCGAATTGTGTTTTCTTATCTCTTTTGTATTTTCAACACTTTACAAGGATTTTTCCTTTTCATATTCCATGTATATCGAGAACGCAGTGCTCGGAAGTACTGGAGAGATTTCCTATCTGTGTTAACCCAAGACCCTGTGTCATCTACACCCGGGAATTCGGTCAACCTTCATCATTCAGGTCAGTTTTGCGAGCATCCGGGAAGCGTCATTTTTGACAAGTTTGGAGGCATCCTAGTACTGCCTCATGGTTCTGTCAGACCACAGCTGCGTCGCACCACCAGGAGCAGTCTCCTCTCCGCCCGCACTACCTCCACCCTGGTGCACTCCAGAGGAAGCTTCAGCAAGTGACCTAGGTAGATGGTGACAACGTAAGAAAGAAGAAAACTTCAGCAGGTCTGTTGGCCCACGCTAGGCAGGTCCGTCACACCCACTCAAGAAGGAAGTCGCACTGCTTCAGGCCCACTGGCCCATGCTAGTCAGGTGTAACTAACACCCACTCAAAAGAACAACCTCTTCCTGTTGTCCATGGCCAATTGACTGGCGCACAGCAAACTCTGTTCGCTTCATTTCTACTATATATGAACGGTGGATGTGGCTGATGGATTTTTTCTTAGAGAGGAAAAATGTCTACTGACGAGACGTTGTTATGACTCGCTCAGTGTCTAAGGTGTTTAGGAAGTCATTTCTATACCAGTCCTGGGTATCCAACATGAAATGAATATTTAATAGACAGGGAGTCATGAACGATAAATAAGAGAATGCACAAGGTGGTAGAAAGGTTGGTGGCAAAATTCCTGGTTATATTACCATCGAACGGAGTGCACTTTCAAGAATAACGAAATAAAGCTTTCTCTGGTACGGCTGGAAAACATTAGGACGTGTTTCCATAAGACACCTGCCGTCCCTGTTTCCCCATCAGCAAAATAGGTACCTGGGTGTTAGTCGACTGGTGTGGGTCGCATCCTAGGGACAAAATTTACCTAATTTGTCAGAGATACTCTGCATAACAAGCGGCTTTCCATTTAGATATATCACTGGTGTCAGCCAGGCCTGTATACCTTGTACATGTACATGTGGAAATAAAGATATTATTTTTATTATTTTAATATTATCATTATTATTATAGTCGCTACAGTTGAACACTATATATATATATATATATATATATATATATATATATATATATATATATATATATATATATATATATATATATATATATATATATATATATATATATATATATATATATATATGTCGTGCCGAATAGGCAGAACTTGCGATCTTGGCTTAAATAGCAACGCTCATCTTGCCATATAGGACAATGAAAATTTGTGTATGCAATAATTTCGCCAATATCATTCTGAACCTAACGAAAAAAATATATTTCACTGTTTGTTTAGTATTAAATTATTGTAAACGTATTTAAAATATATTTAGTTGAGTTAGGCTAAAATAAATTGTTCTTGTTATAATAAGGTTAGGTAAGTTTTCTAAGATCCTTTTGGTGCAAAATTTTAAATTTTTACATTATCATTAATGAAAAATATATATCTTTAAATGCATAAAAGAAAATTTTAGAAAGGACTTAATTTTAAATGAGTTCTTGCTAATTGACCAATTTTACATATTCGGCACGACATATATATATATATATATATATATATATATATATATATATATATATATATATATATATATATATATATATATATATATATATATATATATATATATATATATATATATATATATATATATGTATATATATATATATATATATATATATATTTCCAGCAGGATCTACAGGTTGTTACACTGGAATTCGATCACAACACATCAAAGAGATGGTAAATCCAGTACTCGGCACAGCTGCATCAATTCTTCTCTTTCTGAGTTAACAGCCTTCGTCAACAACTGTCTGGCTGGGCGGATTCCAGAAGAAATTAAACCTTTCTTTTTCGGAGCCTCATTATATGCTCTCAAGAAGAATGATCAGGGAATCAGACCCATTGCCCTTCGCCGTCTCGCTGCCAAAGCAGCAGTAAGAAACATTCGCGTAGAAGCCGCTAGTTTACTCCAGCCAAACCAACTGGGCTTTTTGGGGTCTCTCAAGGCAGTGAAGCGGCAGCTCATGCAGCAAGGGCCTAGTAGCACCAGGGACCTACCAGAAGACAAGGCCGTTGTCAAATTAAACTTTAATATGGTGAAAAGAGATGTAGTCTTGCCAGCTGTCCGGGATCGGTTCCCCAGTCTTTTTCCCATCATTTCAGGTGGCTACAGCAAACCTTCAATTCTTTTGTTTGGTGAACATGAAATTCCCTCATCAAAGGGTGTTTAGCAGGGTAACTCACTCGCTCCATTTCTCGTCTGCTTGGCAGTAAGAGAACTAACTTCCAGCTTGCGCAGCGAGCTCAACATCTGGTACCTGGACGATGGCACTCTGGCAGGTACAGAAGAGTCTCTGCTAGAGGACCTACAACTGGTGAAGACACAGGGAGAAGCCTTGGGATTCATCCTCAATCCCTCCAAGTGTGAAATCGCAACCAACCAGGAAATAATCAGAGCTGTGCAAACAATCTTTCCTGAAGCTCTAGTACCACTCCATCCATCCTCTTGGGAGCACCGCTGGGTCATCAGACCATCGACACTGTCCTCAAGGACAAACTGAATGACCTTAAGAGAATGGAGGAGAGAATAAGGGATCTTGATGCCCATGATGCCCATGATGCCCCGTATCTCCTCACAAGGTGTTTTACTCTGCCAAGACTCACCTCCTGAGGTGCGCAGCCTCTTTTAACAACCCAACTCTCAACGAATATGACTCACTCCTGAGATCAATCTTTAAGAAGGCACTGAATCTATCACTGAAAGATCAACTCTTTCAGTGGGACTGGGAGGTATAGGAGAGCGCAAGGCAACGCGTTTCTGTCCTCGTGTGTGGAATTCCAGTGGACTAGTCAAGGGGATTGTCCCCAAACGCTTGAGAGGTGCAGTAGGAGCTCTAGACTCCAGGTTCATTAAAGCAGCTATGCTGTGGGACACCCTTGTAGCCCCCTCAAGCAGACCACTTCCTCCCAAAGAGCGCAAACAGTTCCAATGGGACAAACCGATAATGGAAAAAATTGCCAACACAATGCTCCCCAACGCTTCAGAAAAGGACAAAGTTTGTCTCCTAGTGGTGAAGGCACCACATTCAGGAGATTTCCTTTTAACTGTTCCCATTTCCTCCCTGGGCACTCGACTCGACCCACAAGCCATTCAGATTGGTGTTGCTCTTCGCCTAGCCTCCCTCATACTCATCGAATGTAGGTTTATTTGCGGCAGGGCGTCGGCTGATCAATTTGGACTTCACGGTCTCGTGTGTCATACATCAGAAGACAAGTATGCTAGATATGAGGAGGTCAACGACATCATAAAGAGAAATCTTGCCTCAGCCCGTTGCCCAGCTGAACGGGAACCCCCAAGTACCATGGTCTGATGGAAGTCAAAAGCGTTCTGATGGAGTCACTATGCTACCCTGGAAGGATGGTAATGAGATTGCCTGGGACTACACCTGTGCCGCCACATTGCTGGACATCTACTTGCCTTACTCTGCAGGTGAAGGGAGTGGAGCTGCTAGCTACAGGGAAACCCAGAAGATCCGCAAATATGAAGGCCTGCCCCCTTGCTATAACTTCATCCCAGTAGGTTCAGAGACCCTTGGAGAATGGTACAAATGTACTCTAAAGTTCCTCAAAGAGATGGGTGATAAGCTCATCACAGAGCGGCCAGCTTCCTCTTTCAGACTCAGTGTTGCAATCCAGAGGGGAAATGCCTGCAGCATTCTGGGCACACGGCCCACCGCCGGGGAGCTGGACGAAGTATTCGAGATGCAGGCTCTGAGATATTATTTATGTTCTACTCCTTACTGTATTTTTGTCAGTGTATTTTGTCTTTAAATAAAGTCCACATAGAATATGGAATATAGGAGGTGGTAGGAGAAGAAAATATTCAAACAGCTCCGGGGATAACCTCGAGTTTTTCCTGAAGTTTATATATATATATATATATATATATATATATATATATATATATATATATATATATATATATATATATATATATATTATGCAGATATCGCAAACCAAGCGATACAGAATGCAACGCATGTTTAGGTGTGCAGAGAAGTTCCAGTATCCTCTGTAAGTAATTAATACCTTATTGAAGAGACGACAAAACTGCACATGGAATATATTTTTGATAATAACAGAGTAATGTCTAGTCTGTAGTGATAAATAGACACCCTGCTAAAGTTCCTTATCTCTCAAAAATATTCTCAAGGAATTCACTATTCCTTGAAGATGTAATCCAAGGGCACACAACCACAATTTATCTATCCAACCAGGCTCTTTGGGCAGATGCTGGTTTAACACAAGATGGCAGGGAGACAGACCCTAGCTTCTTGGAGTGGAACCATGACACTTAAGGCAAACCAGAGCATTCATACATGAATCTAGTTTTAGTTATGCACAATAGCTTCAATTACAAATGAACTGAGCTTCAATAATCCACTACTACCATTGTATAATGAATGCTTATCACGTTTTATTGACGATTCTAAAATATTTCTTTTCAGCGATGAAGTACGTGGAACAAGGACTTTAACTTCCAACCAATTAGCATGATTGTTGTAAACTCGTGTGTGGTTGAATATTGCATTTAATTCTTGAGTTGTTCTTATTGAATACTGATGTTGTGCTATTCTAATAACTACACTTTTACCCGTCTGTCCCACATAAGATAAGTTGCAGCCATGGCACCCAATCCTTTAAACACCTCCAACACAGTGTTGCGGAGAATTCTTGATCAAATTACTCTTAACAGTTCTTGAATTCTTAAAAACAACTTATATATTGAATATCTTTAGGGCATTTGGCAGGACTGATAAATTCTCATTGCATGGCAGGACAGGCACATTCTTGGTCTGAGGAGTTATTCTATGTGGCTTTGATCAGACATGTGAAACCGAATTGTCTTTAATGATTTAAGTTATAATGGAAAGATCCTAGACTTCACCTTATGGAAGCAAAGTAAATGCAATAGTAATTATATATATATATATATATATATATATATATATATATATATATATATATATATATATATATATTATATATATATATATATATATATATATATATACGAAAAAGTTCCTTAGTAAAATTAGGAACTAAAACCTGGGCATTTTCATGTGTTTACACTCACATCTTCAGGGGAAAAGAAAGAAGAGGCAAGAGAAGAACATTTTTTAAATATAACATCTCACTCACGGAAAGTTACAACAGGTGACGCACAAATCTAACCCACACATACATTTGTCCAACATCAAGTTAATTTGTTCCCCCTGGCAAAAAAGACCCTCTGTATTTATGTGAAAAATGTTTTTACCTTTAAGATTATGAGCAATATTTTGTACTATAAAACTGTCAAGTTGATGCATTCCAGGTGTCAAATTTGAAATATGTTGTACATCATGCTTGACAAGAAATTATTCCATAATGTTTCGTTGAACTGTAGAATTACAGGGAAGTAATTCTTAGTCCCATCTACACAAAGGCTTGTATCCCTTAAATGAATGAACAAAGCATTGGATTCTTGTCCATTAGATATTGCATGGTTGATTTTGTCTTAATATTAATAGAATTACCGACAATATGTTAAGTAAAAGAACACAGATACAACTTATGTCACATTAGTTGCATGAGTCCTTTTACTTAGCATGGTTGATTTTGTGGTAGCTAAAGAAAAGGTACGGTAGGTTGTTAACCTAATATCACATGTGTCAACAAACATTTAATACATACTTTCATTATTCTTGTTATCTTATAGATGACATAAAATCAGTGAAATTATTAAAACTGACTTAACTGTGCTATGTACTTTAAGAATTGATTTCCGGTGTGTCTGAAATAATTAGTGTAAGGGCTACAATTTATAGTTTAAAGAAATTCTAGTGATACAATAGGTTATTATAATTCAATGTAATTGTTGATTATGTATTAGGACTATGTAGGCTGAATTAATATTAGCTCAAGTACATATTTCTTATATGCATCGTAATTATATATGAATTCCTTGTAATTTGCTAAAATTAACAGAGATAAACTAAGTTGCCTGAAGCTATTAAGTTGAAGTGGCTATTGTAAACGTTTTCACACTTATCAAATTAATTTTTAGATTTATTTTGCTTCACTGTTTTATGAGAGTGTTGTCGCTAAATTCCAAAAACTCATCACTGAGCTTCACGTAACATACGAGATGACTCTTCCAGCCAGAGGGTGTCTGGCTACTGTGTAACGTAACGTACCATACCCCGGCCGGGATTGAACCCGCGGTCAGAGCGTCTCAAAACTCCAGCCCGTCGCGTTAGCCACTAGACCAGCTAGCCACAATAAGATTCGTCCAACTAGGTATATAATATAGGTATATAATATATCTAGTTGGACGAATCTTATTGTGGCTAGCTGGTCTAGTGGCTAACGCGACGGGCTGGAGTTTTGAGACTCTCTGACCGCGGGTTCAATCCCGGCCGGGGTATGGTTTGTTTGCAATCGTGTCATTACGATTTCGTGAGTCGTAACGTAACGTAGACGAAGGAGAAGTTGTCGGCTCAACAACGCTACTAGCACTCCTTCCGTGACCTTGGATAATCTACTATATTACTGGTTCAACACTCCAGTAAGTCTTTACCAAAGAAACAAACTGAGTGATAAAGAGAAAGTGTTACATACTTGTGTTGTTAATTTCATATATTTATCATATAGGGTCAAATATTTTTTGTAAATACTATTTGCTCTTGACTTGTTATCAGTTCATTTTTCCGACGATACAACTGGTTTGTGGAGGAATGAATCTCATACAATTTTCCTCAAGAATCTCTAAAATATTTGTAAATTTTGAATCTCTGTTGCATTTTTTACAAAGAATTATCAAACTATTTTTAAAATATATATATTTTTCACCAATTCTAAGAGTTTTAATTCAAGGTTTCCAAATAGATGTGTTTCGACCGCTGCGTGATCTGAGAAATATATCCCTTATATACCATAATCCTAAACCCCGGTATTTCAATGCTCCTAGAGAGGTATTCCCAGTATCCCATAACCCTGGACCTCCAATAGCTCGATGATCAGAGAAAGGTATACACTGTAACCCATTAATAACTTCAGATCCTCGGTATCTGAATGATCCGAGAGAGAGATCCTCCATTTCCAGTAACCCAGGACCCAAATACTTCCAAGAGAGGTATAACCCACATCTCGTATTTCCAGACCTCCAGTACATGAATGATTCGGGAAAGGTATCCCCCGTATCCTATAACTCCAGCCCACCGATATCTCAATTACTCAAAAGGTATCCACCGTATTCTATACCTAGATTCCCAGTACCTTAATGATCCAAGAGACGTGTTTCCTGTAATTCCATAAACCCAAACCACCAAAACCTTAGTAATGTGAGAGAGGTATCCCTCGTATTACAATTTATTACCTGTGTTATTTCAAGGGAAACTGCATTCTGATTGCTGAACGCTGCCCTGTATTCCGGTCGTAATAGGCAAGTCACTATGCAACTTATTATGTACAGTTTTACCATGGGGAAAGCAGATCCCAAAGCATTCTTAGATTTATTAAAATCTCTTGGAAGATGAATACTGATGTGCCAACGAGTAATTAAAAAAACATTTAATGTTTAAGGTGAAAATGGTATTTTTGTACACCAAATAACTCAATAATATTGAAAAAACAGTGATTACTCTAGTTATTAAGAAATCTGACTCTAATATATTTACAGTACCTTATTTATAGTTGACGAACAATTATGACATGATATCACCGTGATATAAACATGAACATAGGAATTGAAGCTACAAGTAATGTACACATCAATGACGCGCTTATTCTCCCCATAATACTGACCCATAGGCTAGCAGGAACACCCTAAATAGGTCTATTCCTACTGGATTAACTCTCCCTATGAACGTAATACTGTATATGATGAAAAATGAGTACGACCCATAGGCCAATTTGTTATTATGACCCGTACGGTTTTAGCACTTCCCTGAATGTTAAAATAATCTACCCTTCATGCAGAGTATAAGTGGTACAATATCTGCCATTAATGTAGAGTACTAGTGGTACAATATCTGCCCTTCATGTAGAGTACTAGTGGTACAATATCTGCCCTTCATGTAGAGTACTAGTGGTACAATATCTGCCCTTCATGTAGAGTACTAGTGGTACAATATCTGCCCTTCATGTAGAGTACTAGTGGTACAATATCTGCCCTTCATGTAGAGTACTAGTGGTATAATATCTGCCCTTCATGTAGAATACTAGTGGTACAATATCTGCCCTTCATGTAGAGTACTAGTGGTACAATATCTGCCCTTCATGTAGAGTACTAGTGGTACAATATCTGCCCTTCATGTAGAGTACTAGTGGTATAATATCTGCCCTTCATGTAGAATACTAGTGGTACAATATCTGCCCTTCATGTAGAGTACTAGTGGTACAATATCTGCCCTTCATGTAGAGTACTAGTGGTATAATATCTGCCCTTCATGTAGAATACTAGTGGTACAATATCTGCCCTTCATGTAGAGTACTAGTGGTACAATATCTGCCCTTCATGTAGAGTACTAGTGGTACAATATCTGCCCTTCATGTAGAGTACTAGTGGTACAATATCTGCCCTTCATGTAGAGTACTAGTGGTATAATATCTGCCCTTCATGTAGAATACTAGTGGTACAATATCTGCCCTTCATGTAGAGTACTAGTGGTACAATATCTGCCCTTCATGTAGAGTACTAGTGGTATAATATCTGCCCTTCATGTAGAATACTAGTGGTACAATATCTGCCCTTCATGTAGAGTACTAGTGGTACAATATCTGCCCTTCATGTAGAGTACTAGTGGTACAATATCTGCCCTTCATGTAGAGTACTAGTGGTACAATATCTGCCCTTCATGTAGAGTACTAGTGGTACAATATCTGCCCTTCATGTAGAGTACTAGTGGTACAATATCTGCCCTTCATGTAGAGTACTAGTGGTACAATAATCTCCCCTTCACGTGATAAAGGAATAACAAATAGAATGCAGAGTAATAGTGATCAGAGTCAAGTCTGAGGTGGCTACTGTGAAAAGCTCTGTTCCACAAGGCACAGTACTAGTTCCCATCCTGTTCCTCATCTTCATATCTGACATAGACAGGGATGTAAGCCACACCCGAATTTGCATGACAGTGTCACCACTGAAGACACTGCAAGACTCCAGGCTGACATCAACCAAATCTTTCAAGGACAGTGATGAGGAATTTCAATTACTCCGATATGGAAAACGTGAGGACATTAAAGCTATATACGAGTATAAAACAAATTGTAGCCACACAATAGAGCGGACAACTAATGTAAAAGACCTGGGAGTGATAATGTAAGAGAATCTCGCTTTCGAAGACCATAACATTATATCAATCACATCTGATAGAAAAATGACAGGATGGATAAAGAAAACCTTCAAAACTAGGGATGCCAAACCCATGATACTCTTCAAGTCTCTTGTTCTATCTTGGCTGGAATATTGCTGCACACTAACAGCACCTTTTAAGGCAGGTGAAATTGCTGACCTAGAAAATATACAAAGAACCTTCACTGCACACATAAGTGCAATAAAACACTTCAATTACTGGAGGGAGGGAGGGATACATGACTATTTACATTTGGAAAATCCTAGAAGGATTAGTACCAAACTTGCACACGAAAATCACTCTCTATGAATGGCTCCCATGGGTTGAGCCCTCCACCATGAGTAGTACTGATAGTGATGGTGTAGTAGTGTCATCTAGTGGTGATAGGTCGGGCCAGTGACCAACCTCAAGGTCACTAAAGGTCAGTTGAACTTCAATGGTCGTACAGGAGAGACGTGTTGCTTCTCCTCCTGCCGCCCCGCCGGCTTTACCGCTTCCTCAG